>NC_134030.1:12759946-13059946 GCF_964204645.1 Tubulanus polymorphus | reverse complement strand
GTTGTTGGTGAAACTCATAGATCTTGAGTCGGTGGGGATCATATGCACCTTATAATCCTTATAGGCCTATTAATTGGCTGGGGATGTGTGTTTGCGTAGACAACCACTATAAAAAGTTGCTGGGATCGAAGGACTGTATCGGTATGTTGGATACCGGGCGAGCGGGCTTTAATTTCTATAAAAAAAACAGACGATTGATGCTTTGTCAATGCGGGCGAACGCATTTGACTTTTCAATTTCTATTAGGGACATTTCGCGGTTGGAATTTGACCTTTTTTGAGAAACTAGGGAATTGATTTGTGTGGCCTAGGTTCCGGTAATTGCAGATTCTCCATCATTTTAACGGTTATCACCAAATAAAACTCAAATATAGCTATATTACGAAATTGATATCTATTATTAGGTGATCGTAAAATTGTCGAAGGAAATTTCCTCGACATTGGTTGGTTTCTGATTGTCGGATATTGCTATCAAATCCAAAATTTACGTCAAAAACAATGAACGTAAACGGGTACTTGGCCTAGTAAATCGGGCCGTTTGTCGTCAATCGTGTATCAGTCAGTCCCATTAGGCCTACCTTCACTCAATAGCCACAACAATGATTGCGTGGAGTTTTATTTCGTCAGACTTTGAATCCACCAATGCAGTTTGATGCAGATTGACGAATCGACGAGTTTCTTTTTACACCAAAATTTTTACAATAATGTTAGGCTATAGGGCCTGTACATTGATACCATGATGTGCACTAGGCCTAGGTCGTCGATGTGCACTAGGCCTAGGGCGTCTCAAAATAAGAAATACAGTTGTGAATTATAGGTCCTTATAGACGAGTTTTCTTTGACGCCGTAAAAACCGCTACAATAATGTTAATGCATGTGTATATTGAATACGCATTATAGGGGTTCTGTGTGAGTCGATGCGCACTGGACCTCTAATTTAGGCCACATCAAGAGGTCAAGAGGTAGCATATCGACGACCTCGGAATTTGAATGATTTGCTGGTTCATTCCAATATAACTACAACCATCAAAAACCGCAGTCATTGCTAGGCCTATGAATAAATGTAACAGTGTACGTTTTCAAATTTGTCCCGTTGTTATAACCCGTTGCCCTAAACCATTTATTTACCTGCAATACAACAAAATGCAATATATTTACGTATTTTCATGTGCTGTTCATCTATTGAAATATGTACGTAGGTTCCACAAACACTTTTCGATTGAGGACAAATAGGCCTAACCATAAATGTCGACATCGTAATCCACGTAAAATGATGACCCAAAGCACTTTAGAACCCCAGGTGATAAGCCCCCTTCATTCAAAATTATTAACATTTCCCTTAGATGTTTAAGTAATGAAGGTATTGATTATTAGTAATCTTAATTGGTCTAAGTGTACGTAAATCATTTAGGCCTATTGTATTGTAACAAAAGATCTATTTAGACAAAAATCACCCAAAAATTAAAGGGTGCTTGGTCGAAATGGGGATAATTCCACCTAAAATCGCCCTGCTCGTTAAGTCAAACCTTCATTTAGGGCGAGCTGTGTTACCGAAATAAGTCGGTAGCCTACAAGCTAAATTATAGCTTTACACACGATTTTTACAAAATGTATAGAAATTCTCAAATTATTTTCTTAGGGCCTTTGAATAAAGGCCTTTGTACAGCCTGGGAATATCTGCCATGGCTACGACCTGCGCGTGTATATAAATCCCTAATCTAGACTTAAGCTAGATATGAGACGACATACGTAATTCATTCCCGTTCAGACTAAACGATGTCAAAATGGCCACTAATCATTATATTTTTAGAAATGTATATACACCACAGAGTGGGTAGACCTATGAAATAAAGAGTGTTTCTCGTAACGACTTGTTTTTCAGACAATGCCGTGAGAATGTCGTTCAGACAATGTCGTTTCAAGTTAATAAATGATGGCATTTTTTTACCAGCATACATCAGATTTAGACATAAGAATGCCATTAGATCAGACACACTTGAATATCAAACTAATCCAATTACACTGGAACTAGCGTCAAACGGAATCTGTTATTACTGGAAAAGGGCCTAAGATTAATCAAATGAATAAACGGATACATCAATCGAATTCAGGCTCGGGTACTGCTGGGAAAATTGTCCGGAGTCTAAGCTCGGCTTATCCTAGAATTTACTATCGTAGTCCGGTAATTGTAGAATCGCAGGGTCGGATTAGACGACGATTTTTGGTCAGTGAAAACGAGGCAACTGACGAAATGAAATATATACAGTCTGTAGAAACTTTAAATGAAGATCCAGAATTTGGTAAATCTGCATCAAACCAGAAAAAGGTATGTGATAATACTGATGACTATAAAATAATAATCTATACTGAAGAGGATACCACGGTACGGCTTAGTGACTGGGTTGACGATGTGTGTGTGTGTGTGCGTTCATAGTTTGAGGCGTACATTTTATAAGCGTATTAGCTCAATAGGCCTACCCATCCAGTAGACGACTCTTTCGTAGAGCGCACGGGTCTATGTTGGTCGTGAGCACAGCACCTCAGCGCATAATTCCCGAATCCTGAGGCTTATATATTTTTGTTTTGCTTACGAAATACATTCACTTCAATCGGCCAAGAAATTAATGTAAATCCTGCAAATGTTCAGTGACCGGTTTAATAGACCGGTATTACCGTTAACCCAGGGGCTAACTCAATTAAAAAATGAATTGATTTAGCCCTCGGGTTAAAGGTAATATCAGTCTATAAAACCGGGCCCAGGGTTCTTGGAACTGACCCCACACCTCCCCACCCTCGTCTGACACCTCCCATACGTTCATTTTGAAATCCCCCTCATCCCCATCAACCATTGAATTGCATGATATTACGTTTACAATGTTGACCTACCATGAAGCCTAATTGAAGAAAACGCCGAGAAAGTCGCTAATTCAAAAGCGACGATGATATTAGGATTCTGTATTTTGTATCACTGTTTGACAAAATTTTTGATATCTCTCGTCTGATTAATACGTATATTTACTTAAGAGAGCCCTCTCAGTAAAGTACGTATATTTATTTTTGACCCCTCTCCCCCTGTACAAAGTTACTACATTATTTGAACGCACCCATACAAAATTTACCACCAACGCACGCATCCGCAGCACCCCAGAGCCATTCCCGACAGACTGCGTATAGGCCTGCTGCCAGTAACCTGTCTGTGATTTGGAACCATTCTGAAAAACAGCCCAAGAACCGTTCTGAGAGGCTGGGTAGGCCTATGGGCCGGCAACACGGTCAGAACATATACATGTATTTTTTATTAGGCCTACTTGCATTCGAGAATTCCCGGTTTTCTTGAGTAAAAAGATTTTTATTTTTGGATTCTTTTTGTCCGCTACCTGCCCTAACAAAAAACGGATATAAGAAAAATAAAATAAGAAAATCTTTTATTTTCATATGCTTAAAATACAAGTAAAGCTAGATATCTCATCAGTGTGTCAGTTTAATTATATTCCTTTGTGGATTCATAAACTGGTTAGTGAAATGGCATAAGTTCCAGTCCGTAATAGTCTGACACAGAGCAGTTGCGATACATCTCCATTTAATTACAGGGTTAATTGACTCTGTAGATTAATGGAGAGCTGTTATCTATCCCATATAGGCCTACTTGAGAGAAAACTGGAATTCTTAAATGACTAGATTCTCGGAGATCGATCTGAAATCCAGGCGATTCATGAAACAGCTCAATTACTCTGGGAGCTTAGATTCTTAAGTGAAAAATGTCATTTCTTAATTTTTTTATGAATTCTTTTGAATTCTGCCTTAAGAAATAGGTAAAAAAAGAAACGTTTTTTTCTTTTTTTCCCTTCCACCTACGTAAAAGTGTACACCACCTCTGAATAAAGAATTTTAAAATTCTTTCACTTTTCCCCACCAAAGATTTCCTCCCAAAATCCAAGTAATTAAAAAAGCGCCTAAACTGGTCCTATCATATTAATTTTGATTCCAAGATAACGTGAATGAATGTCTGAACCAAAACACCTGCAATTCACGACTGAAGCACAAATCAGTGTGAGAGAACTGTGTCATGTATTGTTATGATGCTGCTTTGTGTATCCTAAGTTGGTCAGTAAATTACTAGGCCCTATAGTATTACTTCATCAGTATAGTACGGTACTTAACTGTTGGATGGCGAACACATCTTAATTAACCGAATTTCAGCCCGGGCTTGAAATATTGTTACTCCCTCGGTCCACCAATGCGTTTATAACATGTTCGTTTTTGCTACCGCGCATTTACGAGCATCCGATTTTTGCGATCGATTTCGTGAACGATTTACTCCGATCGTGCGATCGAATCGAACGTTCGTAAAAATGACGATGCATTTGGCTAATCACATGACATAAATATGGCGACGTTGAGAAAAAGTTGTATCGTTATGAACTACCCGGTAACGCCATCTTGGAAATCAAATCGCTCGCCGAGCGAGTTGGTCGATTTCAAAAATCGATCGGAAAATCGTATTCGTTAAAACGCCGATCGTGAAATCGATCGCAAAAATCGGTGCTCGTAAATGCGTTCCAACGATCGATCGCAAAAATCGGATGCTCGTAAAAACGCCTTATTTAAAAAGTGTCACGTTGTGTTGGCGTTCTACATCGTGTTAAACACAGGTTGTCTTCTAATTCTTTACGTACCTTGTATTTATCTTCAATAGAGCTATATCTTCAATATTGTAACATTGTTTGGAGAAGAACTTCTGATTATAAACTGCATCCATTAACAATCCTACAAAAACGTGCTATCCGTTTCTAGTCAGCAAATCCCATTATTCAGAACACATTGATCCTATTTTTGCTCGGTTAAATATACTAGAAATTAAGAATATTTACAAACACCCACTAGCTATTTTTGTAAATTTTTATAAATTCGTCAATTCAAAATTACCTAGGACCTTTAACAACTATTGGAACTTCAATTATCAAATTCATAATAAACCTACGCGTAATAAATTTAGATTAAGATTGCCTTATTTTAGAACTGTAACTAGAAAACCTTCGACTGTCAAAATATCCGGTCCCCTATTATGGAATACTCTATCAATTCGAACAAGACAAAGCGAACCTGGCTATAAGCGTACCTACATTAAAACACTATTCAACACTTTGTAAATTTTCATTCTATACAAACCTATGTTTATGTGTAAAATGTGAAACATGTTTTTGTTTCTATTCGCATGTTTATTACTTGTGTGCATGATGTGTGAGCGTGATGAATGTGGTGTGGGGTGTGGATGCTTCTGGGTGATACGGCTTAGATAGACTGTTTCAGTCTCATTGTACAGCCCAATTATCCTGTAACATTTTTCTCCGTTTTATCATACCTATTATATCTTCAATAATGTAATATCTTAATGAAAATAAATTTCAAAGACTAGTATAGTAATGCATTCGTCGAGGGTATCGATGAAATTCTTTTCGCTTATTCTACCACTTTTTGTATGCACACGACACGACATTCTCCAACGCAGCTTATTCATCCTGCAAAAATAAAGTGCATACAATATTAAAAGTAAAATCAATTTCAAGGGGGGGGGATGTATTTTTCCACCTTAAAATGAGGCGGAAGAAACTGTTTTGTTCATCATCAAATTTACATCATGAACAGTTGAATAAAAATGTACATGTTTTAAAATTAGCTCTATACTGCGGCATCCTGACGACAATTGTATTTATCTTTTTTGTAGCTCCCAAAAAAAAATAATTATTTTAGGCCTATATGAAATTAATTTTCTGTGTGAAAAAAACACAGAAAAATAATTCATATTCATATCTATAATTTCTTTTTTGATGTCGGCCATTTTTCTGTGTGCAAAAAATCACACAGATAATCAATACTTATATTTATAATTCTTTTCGACAGCGGCCATTTTTCTGTGTGAAAAAAACACACAGAAAAATAATTTATATTTAAATTTACCATTTTTCTCCATGGCGGCCATTTTTCTATGTGAAGAAAATCACACAGAAAAATAATTTATATTTATTGTGTCTTCGTTGAGAGCAATAGCCTAAATTGTATTCTGTAAAATCTAAACAGTGTTTTGTAGCAACCTCAAATCAAGTCATGTTAGTCTTATCACGGTTAGACCAGCGCCTTCGTGCGTCCTGGAATACATAGACTCTTTTTAAGCTACTGCATTATCGACTACCGTTTGCCGAGGCCTACGTTCTAATTGCTTTCTTCACTTTTTCAGAGAGTAGACATCGAAAAGGATTTACAGGTAAGTTTAACCCCCTCCTCTTTGGTGAAAGTATCATTTTAGCCCACTTCGGACTTAAGTCCCAGTGGGCTATTGCGTTCACTTTTCGTCCGTCGTCCGTCCGTCCGTTCGTCCGTCCGTAGACGGAATCCAGTTATTTTGGGAAGTTTTGAAGACACTGCAAGGTAATATCTAGATATTTGGTTTATACATGTATCTACCCTAGACACATCGTCAGCCCAAAAATTGGCCCGGTCAGATTCAAGATGGCCGACTGGCAGCCATTTTTGTTCGCCAAAATCAGGACTTTCACACATTCTCGAAGTTTCCAAGGGAAATTTTAAGACGCTTTAATCAATTACCTTGATCGTTCACATATGTTTGTATCCCTCAACGGCCCATCAGCATGAGAAAATTGGGGCGATCGTACTCAAGATGGCCGTCCTGTGACATTTTTTGTGCCCAAAAATGTCGATTTTGGCCTAACCTCTTGAATCCCTGTAGCTTCCTGCTGGTTTGGCATTTTTCATCGCAATTTGTGGTAGGTCTATGAAAAGGGATCTTTAATGCATGTGACAGGTATTTTACAATAAAATAAATTAGTTTTTGACACCTTATAAAACGTTACCATTATGAAACCTAAACAATGTTAACCATTTAGCGTCATTTTACAAACGACAACCGTACATCGATGTGCAAAACGTCACAGGTCCATGTGTACACATACAAGCTATTTGGCAAAATATTATTGACAAAGATGTAGAATGGCTTCCTGTGATTATGTAATGAGCTCTATTTGACCGTCGAAATCTTACATTGCATTGGATATCATTAGAAGACGTATTGTAATAGTAAAGGATGTAGGATTATATTAGAAGCGGCAGGCATGAATAGAAATGATAAGTAAATCGGATTATTCGGTCAAAATGGCGGATGTATACACGATTTGGAAGTCTGATATCTATCCCCTCTAATAGAGTCCCCTCTTCTATCCCCACTAATAGAAGTTAAGAAGAAAGTTCATATTTATGAACCATGGATGTCTAAATCAATTTTAAAATGCTCTAAGAAATGCGATCAACTTTATAAAAAAGTATTGAATCTGGACAAATCTGACCAACGTTATAAAAACTATATTCTTTGCAGAATTAATTTAAATTACATTAAAAGGCGTCAAAAGAAATCGTACTATGCAAACAAAATTGTATTATTTTCCAATAATAGTCGCAAATTATGGCAATTTTTGAAGCAATCCACAGGTAAATTAAATGACAAATCGGGGATCCCTAATAAATTCAACATCGATAATAAACTTGTTGAGGAACCTAAATCAATAAGCCAACAATTTTGTAACTTCTTTTCTTCGATTGGTAGCTCTTATGCAAACAAATGTCCAAGTTCTAAAAACAATTTTACAACTTACATGGGGGCAAGGAATGCCCACTCAATCTTTTTAAATCCAACCAACAAGAAGGAAATCTTGTGGATTATCAACAACCTAGCCCCAAAAAGACCACTGGTGGCAATGACTTACTGAATAATAGAATGCTTAAACTGATTATATCCAATATTATCGATCCTCTGACAATTCTCTGCAATAAATCCCTTCAGGATGGTATATTTCCAGATATAATGAAAATTTCTCAGGTAATTCCTCTATATAAAAATGGAAACAAACATTCCTTAATAACTACCGACCAATATCTCTACTTCCGGTCATGGCGAAAATACTAGAAAAATTAGTTCACAATAGTCTTTATAAATTTTTATGCGAACATAACATACTGAATAACAGCCAATATGGATTTAGACCAAAACACTCTACTACTCAAGCAATCACAGAATTTACAGGCTCTATACTACAAAATCTTGAAAAGGGGGATCACTCCCTTGGCTTCTTTCTGGACTTATCTAAGGCTTTTGACTCCCTCGATATCAACAAATTATTATCTAAATTATCCCACTATGGTATTCGAGGTCATAACTATAATTGGTTCAAATCATATTTATGCAATCGTAAAATATTTGTTAAATTTAATAATGCCTACTCTTCCTATAATACCGTTTCATTTGTTGTCCCACAGGGATCGGTCCTTGGGCCCTTACTTTTTCTTATTTATATCAATGATCTTAATCGCAACCTCTGCTACACTAAAGCTGTTTCCTTTGCAGATGATACTAACTTACTTATTTCCAACAAACATATGAATTCACTATTGCATAATGCTAAAGTTGATCTACATATTATCATTGATTGGTTTAACTCAAATAAACTCACTCTTAACATAGATAAGACAAAGTGCTTACTTTTTTCAAAAGATAAAACCATTGACAAATCATTATACAAAATAGTATTTGGAAAACACTCTCTTGAAATAGTAAACTCTACTAAATTTCTTGGTTTACTAATTGATGATCGTCTAAATTGGGAACCTCATGTAAATCAATTAATTAACAAATTAAACAAAAATTTATATCTTTTAAGAAGCTTAAAAAATCTCATTCCCAGCTGGACTAAAAAACTGTTATATATAAGCTATATCCAAAGTCACCTAACGTATGCACTTATTGCGTGGGGGCCATTGTTATCATCTAGTCAATCCAAAAGTCTCTTTACTATTCAGAAAAAAGCACTAAGACTCATCGAAAACTCAGCTTATAACGCCCCAACAGGTCCTATTTTCAAAAAAATATAAAATACTTAAATTCCATGATCTGATTCAACTGGAAATTATCAAATTAGGATTTCAATACACTAATAACTCTCTCCCATCTCCACTGCTAAATTTATTTCATCATAATTTTAACTTCCACTCGCACACTACCAGACAGTTTAACTATGCGAGAGCTGCTTTCCATAAATCCAAATTATACAGTAAATCTTTCTTAGCTCAGATGCCTAGTATTTGGCGAAATACTCCGAATGTTATCCGTTCATCCACCAGCATAAATTCACTATCATTCCAATTTAAAAAACAAATATTACTGAAATACGTCTAATTATCCATCTCCCGTTGAGGAAAAACTTGGTATGTGTTTAGTCTTAACTAAACTTGTCTAGACTGCTACACTAGACTATCTATCTTTGTAATCATTATTATCTGTGGCATTTGCTTTCTCCATATTTGTAATCAATTATAATTAGCATTATTATTATTATTATTATTATTATTATTATTATTATTATTATCATTATTATTATTATTACTATTATTATTATCATTATGAGTATCTTTACCTAAATTACTGAAATAGTAATGGTTATAGTTTATTGTCGTAATTATGATTATCATTGTATTTGTATTTGTTTAAGTTATTGTTGTCATCATTATTAGAATTTTCATTATTATTATTATTATTATTATTATTATTATTATTATTATTATTATTATTATTATTATTATTATTATTATCATTATTATTGATTAGCATTATTATTATTGTTAGCATTATCATTATTATTATTATTATCATTATTGATTAGCATAATTATTATTGTTAGCATTAAGATTATTAATAGCATTATTTATATAAGTATCACTGTATCACTGCACATTCCCCTGCACTCTGCACAAGGTTCCAGCGCCTTAATTTTATGTACAGCCTGTTGGCTTGCACTGGTTACCTCGTAACCGGTTTACGAAAATAAATTATTATTATTATATAAAAGTAGGACCCTGACATGGGGATGCTGGTGGAATGACGAAGCTATCTACGATCTGTGTAGGTCCGGCGTGAATTTCATCGGCGGCTACAAGCGGTCAATATAGAAATGTGTAAACATATAATTTCAATATTCAAATGTTTTAGAAAATATGTTCGATATTAGGGGTACGCAGGTTTCATGAGATTAGCAATTTATAATAGCATAGCTGTCATATACGGCTCCGTGTCCTCTAATGGCATGTGTATTAGGTAACAATTCAATTTTTTATTGATCCTTATTACATATATAATTCCCAAATTCAATAAAGTGACAAATTTTAGAATAAGAAAATACAACATACAAGATACATGCGTAATTCATACAGAATAATATAAACAAGTTATTTTAAATGACAATATCTACTTCAACCCAGACTCAAAAGGATATCGAGTGCCCTGGTAGCTGACAGCCAAACCGGCCAACCGGGCTGGCTGGCTAAGGCCACACCATGCTCCAAAGTCATGATGCGAAGCAGACACCAGACGAGCTCTTTCCTCAACCATGGAGGCAATGAAGTTGCAGACCAGCTTAGAGGCACAAGGGAATGAAGTCGGTCGCAAAGATATCATTATAGACAATTTTCACTATAAAAAAACCACTACTACAGTCGACGACCTGTATCATCTATCCAATCGCCAAATTTCATAATTCCCCAAATTTACAACTTCGATTTCAAATTTGCAATCCCACATTAGCTTATCCCAAAAATTCTACATTTTTTTCGCAGGCGTCGAATAATTTACTAGAATTAATTTTCTTGTTCCATATTGTATTGGTACCTATGCCCATTTTGTAACCACGATCAATCGCAAACTTGTAGCTCATGGCATATTGTATGATTATGGTCAGTTTCAAGGTCATTGGTTTCAGTATATGGTCACCAGGGGGCGTTGAATAGTAGGATTACTAAGTATATCCATATAATAGTGGTACCTATGCATATTTTGTAACCACAATCAATAGCAAAGTTGTAGTTCATAACATGTTCTATGATTGTAGTAAGTTTCAAGGTATTTATGGTCACCACGGGGCGTTGAATAGTAGAATAACTTAGTATTTCCATATAATATTGGTACCTATGCATATTTTGTAACCACAATCATTAGCAAAGTTGTAGCTCTGGACATATCCTGCCATTGCGGTAAGTTTTCACTCGAGCGGTTTCCAGCTAGCTTTTTCCAGCCTTAACAATCACAAAAGTAGAAGAGGCACATTTTTACAAGCCGAGGCAGACAATTTCAAACAAAAGGGCACATTCGGCTGTCAATCAATTTCGAAACAGACACAGGAAAAGGGAACTTTTAGTCGTCTCTACCAATTCCAAACGTTGAAAAGGGAACATTTTTACAAGACAAGGCAGGATACTTTTCACCAAAAAGGCACACTATATCATCCTTATTGTCTGGAAACCACTTTTTCATGCAGTAAATTTCATAGAAAACAATTTGCATCAGGACTTCACTTATTGCTTGGATATTGCACCAAAATGCAGTAAATTCTCATAAACTCAGACCCCCTCGTTTTTCGTGGATAATGCACTTTTTATATATTGTGCTACAGTAGTCCCTGGATCCGCCCCTGTTTATAGTCCAGGAAATTGATCGAAAAACAAGTAAAATAGGCCTGTTGTGAATGAATCCGACTCGAATACGATAAAAGACAAGAGACAGACGACGACGACTCTTATCATGTGTTATATGAAGAATTCTGATTTTATTTCACATAGTTTGACATTATATAGGCGTCCCAGCTATGTTACGCTAGATGAACATGTGTGAAGTGTGAAAAGGTAATCCTTACACAATACAACATTATAATATTATTACAGTTAGTTTAATTGTAATTCCCAACATACTCCCGGCGAGCCAAAAGTTGAAGCCGGGATTAAGCTTTAAGAGCTGCTGCTCGTTTAGGACGAACAGCCACTGGAATTTCTATAACAGGTTTCTCAGAATTAAAGTAATCAGCACAATTGAATTCAAGTTGGTACAGCTTATTCACAGGACGGTTTGTTTTACTGGAAGTAGTTCTCAACTCGGCACTACGCACTCGACCGCTAATCAACTTGCTCACTAACATCCAACCGAGTCCAGGTCCCTCCGCGTGAATCTGCACTACATCTCCGACCCTTACACAGTCAATATCACTCCCGATTTTAGACGCAATATGACGTTCTCGTAGCGATGTTTAGTATTCGTTTCTCCATCGGTCCCAGAATTGCTGCATAAGTAACGCTCGACGAACTTGCCTCTTACGTAATTCCGTGTAGCCCCATCATCAGGATCGCTGATGACGTTTTCATCTACAGCACGATGCGGAAGCTTCGTCATACGCCGTCCATGCAATAAATGTGACGGATTTAGAGGCTCAATGTCTGGAATAGAACTAGAACCGTACGTCAGAGGGCGGTAATTAATAACACTTTCGCATTCAATCAACAATGTATGCAACTCGTCTAAAGTTACTCTAGCATGACCAAGCACTTCCTTTAAACATGTTTTAACGACTCCGATTAGTTTCTCATAAAAACTCCGAACCAAGGTGCTCTTCGAGGAATAAATCGCCACTCTTTCGCTGCCACGAACGTTTAATCTGACTACTGTAGCCAATTTAACAATTTTGAAAGTTCTGCTACACAGATAAATGTTGCGGCATTATCTGAAATAGCTACCCTGGGTATCGATCTATAAGCGCAAAATCTCCGAAACGCTAGCAGAAATGAATCGACATCCATTCCCCTCACAAGCTCTAAATGTATCCCTCGGGTTATACCACAAGTAAAGAAATAAATATATACTTTCTGGTCCGATTTATCATTTTCAGATTTAGTATACAATGCTCCTGTAAAGTCAACACATACGACATGGATTAAAGGAGGCGCTTCTTTGACACGTATCGACTGTAACGGTGCGGAATTAGGAAGTCTGAAAGGACGTCCCGTAATTAATTTACACACAACATTAATTTACATTTTTGTGTAACAGACTGCACTCTTTGACGAATGCACGGAATCCAATAGGGCCTAATCCTGTCTGATATATGCTATTACTTCCGCTGAACCCTCGTGCATTATCTTGTTATAATGCACATACAATGTTGTGAAATGGTGATATTTCGACAAAAGAGCGGGAGATCGGGCTGTTTCTGATAACGCTGTGTTGTGTAGCTTCCAACCGCAGCGCAAGATGCCTTCTCCATCAACGAACAATCTAAACTGTTTCACCAAATTATTACGCTTTTTCGACCCGATTTTGATTAAACGTATAACATTAGCATAATCATGTTTTTGAAAACTACGAATCCATTGCTTCTCGGCTATTTCTAACTCTAATACACTAATTGTGTCGGCACTAACCATGCGTTTTCTACACTTATCGATAAACCTATTTAAAAGTACTGTGACACGTAACAGCCTAAGCAAAGAACTAAAGCGCCCTATTTCTATAATCTGTGTACACCAACGTCATTATTTGTCACTAAATTAGTATTACAAATATCAACAGAAACAATATCTCGTCTACTGCAGTACTATTTACAGAATTCAATTCAGGCCATCGGGAATCAGTCAACAAAGAAGGACCTTGCCACCATATATTTGCAGTTTGAAGCTGATTAGTAGAAACACCTCGAGTTAGTAAATCAGCTGGATTAGAACTCGTAGGACAATATCTCCAACTAGACATTTTCGACAATTTCTTTATTTCAGTTACACGGTTCGCAACAAAAACTGGGAGAATTATTTCAGTTTTCAACCAGCTAAGAGCAATAGTGCTATTGGACCACAAGCAAATTTCTCGATTCAAGCCCGAAAATGTTCTATTAATGAAAGCAGCCAAACGTGCTGCTAGCAACGCAGCAAGTAGCTCCATTTCCGGAATGGTACGCTTCTTGATCGGTGAGACCCGATTTTTGGCCATTACGAAAGAACAATTATTATCGCATCTCAGATAGGCGACAGTAATAGGGTATATGTCTTTTCATACCAGAGGTCGAGAGGTCGAGCTCATTTTCACTCACTCGCCCCTCTCAACCTCTGATATGAAAAGACATAGGCCTATACCCTATTACCTTAATAATATTCATATAAATGAACATTATATATATGAATATCATATATGTGAAAATCAATCATACATGTATATTAACTATAAAAGTGTGAGTAAAGTGTGAGAAATAATTCATATTTTAACATTGAATATTTATATTTGAATGAGTAAGATTTGTTTTAATAAAAGTTTTGTTATAAAAATGAAGAAAGAAGAAGAACCGAAATTCAAAATCGAAATCAAAGAAACTGATAACTTAATTTCATTATTTAAAACATTAAAAATTATATCTCAGCAACAAATTTTGTGTATGGAAGCCAATATAAAATCGATAATATTACTATGATTAATCAAATATTATCAAATGAAACATATTTAATCACTGAACTTATAGATACGTTAGATAATGGCGTCAAAAATCATAAAGTATTTAATACAGTTTTGAATTATAAAAGGTAATTTAGATGAAAACATTCTTAAAACTCATTTTAATGAATGAAATGATGATTTAATTCTTTCTAAAGATTACAACGATATATTAGACTTAAGAATTGAAAAACGACAATTATATTATTTTAATTTTGATAATAAACAAATTATCTATAATGAAAATTCATCAAATATTGGAATTCAATGTGATTTAGATAATGAATTTTAAAAGTTTAATCCTAATGCGAAAGTGTATTGTTATTGTGGCGGCAGATATTTGATTTCGATTTTGAATTGCGGTTCATCTTCTTTCTTCATTTTTATAACAAAACTTTTATTAAAATAAATCTAATTCATTCAAATATGAATATTCAATGTTAAAATATGAATTATTTCTCACACTTAACTCACACTGTTATAATTAATATATAATTGATTTTCTTACATGATACTCATATAAATAATGTTCATTTATATGAATATTATTAGAGTATTAGGGTAGCCTATATGTCTTATCATATCAGAGGTTGAGAGGGGCGAGTTAGTGAAAATTAGCTCGACCTCTCGACCTCTGGTATGAAAAGACATATACCCTATTACTGGCGATGGTGTCATAAGCCTTGTCACTTGAGTCAGCAAACACATGCAATTGATAGGTTTTCATATTGTTATGATTGAAATACTGCCTAGAAATTGATAGTTTCATTGCTCTTTCCAAATCAAGTACTATTGCTTGCCATTGTTCTCTGATTTCAGAAGGCAAAGGTTCGTCCCAATCAAATTTATGAGCCCAATTTTCTGAATCAACAATTTCGATCTAATCGTAACATGACTAATCAATACCAAAGGGTCGAAGATTTTGGGTGTATCCCTTATAATTTATCGTTTTTTTGTCAGACAACAATCAACATCTAATTCAGTGTGTGCTAACCGAAGCGTATCGTTTTCCGTATTCCATACGGAATTCTGATCACTATGTACATTTTCAGACTTTGCTACTGAATTCAGATCTTGACAATTAGATGTCCATTCTCTTAAGTTAAACCCTGCTCTTGATAACAATGACCGCGACGAATGATAATACTCTAGTAAATTAAGTACGTCATCACTCATCACATCCGGAAATAATATTATCCACGTACAAACTACGAGTCATGTCAACAGCTTTCATTACCGATATGTTCTAAGCAATATTTCAAAGTAGCATTCAATTTCAAAGTAGCATTCAATTGGGAGGGTTTCGCCCGGAATAAAACCACACGAAATCTGTACACATGAAAATCACTATTCTGATCTTGTGGGTTCGATAACCAAAAAAGATCTAACGAAATCTCGGTCTTCCGGAGACAGCAGTATCTGCAGAAATGCTTTTTCAAAATTAGCACAAAATCCGAATTTATAACTATCATAAATAATCATTCAGGCTGGGCTTACCACAAATACAAATCATAAACGACTCTTAGAGGCGTAGTTGCCGAATCACGGAAGACCGGATTATGCGGTATATAATGACAATGTTCAAAATTTTTCTCAACCCATTGCTTCGCGCCTCCATTGGTCGCAACAGCCCGGCCACCGCCACCACTTCGGTACCTTTTTGGTGACATTGCCCTTTTCCCAAGTAGAACCCCCCTATAAACATTCTGTGTACGGGCCTGGTGCCTGGTGAAATATTAAATTTGCTAAAAACCAACAATCTTTTGTGTTCAATATTTTCGATCAGTCATTTGAGTAAGTGTACAAAATACTCAATATGTACAGTGTAAGCGGATTCATATAAAAATCCTGAGAAAATTGATCTAACCGTGATGACACTTCACTACACTTCATACAGGTCTACACAGCTGTTAAAAGCTACCGCAAATCAAGAGCAATTTTCTGGAAATTTTCCAATTTCTTTTTGTAAGTCAGTATGAACATCGAGGTCTGCTCGAGTCTTGTCCACACGTATATTTAGGGCTTGATAGATCCCAAATCTATCTAGGAAACTCGGAATTTTGCAAGTGACGCGTTCACGCGATAACGCTCGCCATTTACCAGGAATGATCCCACCTAGGACGCAAAGGATGGTTAGGATTAGACCCCCACTAGCCATCAAAAGGTGGTTGTGAATGATCCGGTAGTCACACCCTTTTGAGAAGGTCGGTATTGAGAAATATAGCAAATTTGAATTTGTCTCGCACGCGCGTTTAACCTAATAAGAATGATATAAGAAGCTTCCTGCTCATGCCTGTGGGCGGCCATCCCCACCAAAGAGACGCTTAAGTCATCATGTGAAGGATCAACCTATAACGTGAATGTGGTAACGTGATGGATGAACACATAACGTGTAGGATAATGTCATGACGTGAAGGATCAACTCACGTTATCAAGGATAAACCTATTGTGTTACCAGATGGCGTGCCGATGATTTCGGTTGCGCGCAGACATCATGACATAAGAACTTTAATAAGTTTCTATTAGGTTCGAATCCCGAAAAAATATTTACCATAGGCTTGAAATGTCTCTGGTTTGATTTGTTTGCCGCGTAAATGTTTCTAATCTCAAATATGAAATGATTAACTTTGAAAGCCCCAGTATCTATTTGTATGTGCTATAAGGGTCGAATCCCGAAATTGAGGAATAAATAAAAATTTTTAGCTTACTACGGGATTGCATAACCTGTTATCCCCAATAATACAGAATAATTGACAAAAAACAAAGAATGCCTGATCAGGGCCCGCGGTTCTGAGCAAAAATGAGTCAAATCAAACTCACATCTCTATGAGTGAGTAACTTTGGGATTAGAACGTTCGGCGGGTCTAGACCCCCCCCCCCCCCCATGCGCGCCTTTGGCGCTCCTGTACGCTTATAATGGTTTGTGTTTAATCAATAGGCTACTTTACAAGCATGGAAGAAACCGACCAAGCTTGAAATGAGCACAGATGACAATCTTACTCTTTTCTTCTCAGTTGAATCGGATCGCTTTGCAGCCCGACATGCGCGAGCTAGCCTAAGGACACCATCATTTTTCTTTTTAGGCAATTGAAAAATGGAAGAAGTGGGTTCGAGTTGTGAAGTTGATGTGCACTGTGTGTACAGCTTTTCAGAGATATTCTGGTTCGGTAGTATTCGATGCTGGTCTTAAACGACCCTATTCATCAGTCGACGATAACAACGAAAACAATAAACTTTACTTCAATCCAAAAGACTTCAAGACGAAGTACGAGGTAAATTCTACCATAATAAGCCAGCACGGAGCTGCAAATTCTTTTGTAGATTATCAAAAATCGTTTATTCAATTGCGTACAATTGAATAGCAAAAGTAAGGAACAGATACAAATTTCAATTGGTGAGATGTTTGTTGTAGAACGTCTCCATTTAAATGTTTGCTACATTTTAAATGGAAAATAATCCTTCAAATGAAATTGTTATTTCTCTTAGTTTACATGGCCTGATAGGGATAAAGCATGCATAATGAAATTACCTAAAGATAGAACACAGGAAGATATAGCTACTATCAAACAGTTACTACGAGGTCTACATAGTTTCAGAAAATATACAGTTGAAATGCAGGATTTATTGTGTCGAGTTGTCAGATATTGTCAGTAAGTAGACCTCCGTTTCAGACAAGTATAGAACTGTTAGATAACGGTACTCGAAAAACGCCTAAAGAAAAACACCGAATCCGAAAAGGCATAACGCCTAATTCCTAGAAAATGACCTAATTTCGTTACTGTACTATCTACTGAGACTCAAAATCCAACTCAAATATAATCATCAACGGTTTAAACGAGACTCCTACTCATAAACTGCATTATAGGATGATGAAAGAATGTCCACCGTGCAAGCAATTAATTACATAATGCGAAAACAAAAGCCGCGCTAATAAAACGGCTTTCTTGAATTTTGAAACCGGAATGCATGAATATGGTACAACCTACGCTCCTAGGTACAACGCACACAAAGACTGATAAAATAGCCTCAAATTATCAAATTATCCCCCAAAACGGTACACAAACACGCTTATGTGAACCTTATAAAGATAATACCAAACCAATGAGAGACTAAATATTGTCCAGCCCCGGAACTTACTTGAGCAAAAAATGATAAACTATAGGTTCCATATGAAAAATTAATATCTTTTATTATCATAATTACTCCTTGTCTTAATATGAAATAGTAAACATAGATAAGCCTGTGTTTTGGTTGTGTAACCAAACGAGCGTCGAAACGACAGTAGAAACGAAAATGGAACAAGCGGGGCTCCACGCACTCCTATGTGAACTATGTAACGTTACGTACATAGTTCACGAAGGGATTTAGGTCAATTTCTTGGATGTTTCTATGAATCAGGTGTTATGAGTTTTCCGATTCGGTGTTTTTCATTAGGCGTTTTTCGAATACCGGTTAGATAAAGCCCGCCGCACACGGCACTGAAGAAACGTTGATTTGTGCATTTTGGGCAAAACACAAAACGCCGAATAGAAACGTACAGAAGCGTCCAGGAGACATAATTGATTTTTCAAAATAATTTTGCCGATTGAAAAATCATGAAATTAGATAAAAACTCGATTTTTATGAAATGTTATGATTTTAGCTCTTTTCGGCCGGTGGCGATTTAATTCCGATTTTTTATCACGGAATTGAATCATCTTTTATTTAATCTGATCTTTTTTTCGACCGGCGTCAATTTTAATTCCGACTTTTTTCACGGAATTTAATCATTTTTCTTTTACTTTTATCTTTTTTCGATCGGCGTTAATTTTATTCAGACTTTTTCATGGAATTAAATGATTTTTGATTTAGTTTTTTTCTTTTTTCGACCGGTGGTGATTTAATTCTGAATTTTTCCACGGAATTAAGTCATTTTTCTTAATCTTAGCTTTTATTTCAATAAAATCGCAGCGGTCGAAAAAACATAAGATTTAATAAAAATGATTTAAGTCCGCGAAAAAAGTCGGAATTAAATCAACGCCGGTCGAAAATATACGTAATTAAATAACGAATGATTTTATTCCGTGAAAAAAAAGTCGGAATTAAATCGCTGCCGGTCGAAAAAAAGATAAAATTAAATAAAAAATGATTTAATCCCGTGAAAAAAGTCACAATTAAATCAACGCCGGTCGAAAAAAAGATAAAATTAAATGAAAAATGATTTAATTCCGTGAAAAAGTCGGAATTAATTCGTCATCTGTCGAAAAGACATAACATTTAATAAAAATGATTTAATTCCGTGAAAATAGTCGGAATTTAAAAAATCACCGCCGGTCGAAAAACATAACATTTAATAAAACATGATTTTATTCCGTGATAAAGGTCGGAATTAAATCGACACCGGTCGAAAAAACATAACATTAAAAAAAATCAAATTCTTATTTAATTTTATGATTTTTCAATCACCAAAAAATAAAAGCATTAATTATGTCCCCAGGACGCTTCCGTAGAAACACGTTTTTCACGAAACAATGCAATACATGGCATTACAAAAATTTATGTGAATTACTGACTTTATTGTTGCCTCATGGATTCCATGGTGCAAGGAATATTTTCTGTATGCGTTCGTTGAGCCATGTGCGTTGAACGTGTTTTCAAAACTTTCTTCCAAAACGTTTTGTGAAATACGTGTTGTAAGTTTTTGTGAAACAAATGTTGTGGCATTTGTGGCGGGCTTTAAAACTACACACATTGAAATTTCACAATTAAGAGTTTCCATCTTCATTTGCAAAACTTCTCTGAATTTCATCGAGCACTACACTGCGTATTACAAAGAATGCGGTAAACCAGCCTCGATGATTCGGTGAATGTATAGCCTATGCAATTGTTGATTGATTGACATTAATTCAAATTCTTGTTTTAGCTATGGAAAGAATCGAGTTGTTGTAAGAAAAGGTCACGTGGGTCAGAGTTTCTATTTCATATTTTCTGGAGCAGTCTCAGTTGTGTTCGATAAAGACAGCGATAGTATATTTGTCAGACCGGAAGTATCTATACTACGTAAAGGAGAGGTTTTTGGGGTAAGAAGCTCTGATATCGAGTCTATGTCGAGAGAAATGTACCTTGCATCTTGAATCTAAGTTGAGATGTCTGTTCCTTCTATTGATTTTCTATTATGCAAAGACTACAACGATATACGTAGACCCCTTGTTTGGGGATTCGATTCCCACGAGTTACCCTACCGGATTTTAATTGTATATATTTTTAGTATGTCATTCCTTAATTCTATCGAATACATGTTAAAATAGTAGTTGCTAGTGGTGCCATCTGGAGGGGCCAGCACTCAGACCAGGTTACACAATCAGATACGATACTGACATTTTGTACAAAAAACATGAAATTTACATAAAGATGAAATCTATGCAAATTTTTTTCACCCACTGGGCAATATTTCATCCATAATGGATAGAGAATGTTGTGGACTCGAGAAACACGTCTATTCAGCATGGAATATATGCTAGGATTTGACGAGTTATAGCCATACAGACAGAAATCACACTACACTCTGGGGGTAGACAAGTGACAAAGAGTTTGGGTACCGATTGAGTGCGCGTTTGATAGGCCGCCTATCTAGTCATATAATCTAACGGTCTTCATGTGGTAAGGTTTGAAATATAAAGGACGTTATCAAAAATGTTGAATTTCTATTGAACAGGAAATAGCTCTGTTGAAAAACACGAGGAGAAATGCATCGATTGTATGTTTCGACGAAACGGAAATGCTGGCAGTAGATCGTGAAGATTTCTATGAGTACGGTTTGTTCGACATTATGCAGAAAGAATTACAATATCGTAAGGATTTTCTTGGGTGAGTTGAAATGAAGCTACCGGGTATGTCATTGAAGGCCTTCAGTGCGAAAAGACCGTCAACCCATGGTTGATTGATTTACCTGACTGTAGAGCAATGTCGTTGTTCAAAACGAAACGGTTGCCATCGTTAGAATATGTTGAAACCTATTAATTCTGCGCCTAGAGGTCAAATTCTCTTCGTTTGACCTTGGGAGAAATATTCCTCCCTAAGTATATTGTTTGAATATCGAACCCTTTGGTCAAGTTTCCATCGATTGACTTCGGGAGAATATTCGTCCCAAGGTCAATTTTCACAATGGCGCTCCTCTTAATATGTGATAATCAATGAACGCACGGTTCATATTTCAATTGTGTGCCTATCCAGGAAGAAAGCCACTAAATATTTGGATGGATATATGAAAGCTGTGGGTACTGGCGTGTGTAATGGGTAGTGTAGTGTGATCTGTGTGCATTTGTGGCCAGCACACAGATCCACATTGTTCGATCATTGGGGTTTAGTCCAGGACTCGCGAGATTTTCAACAACACGGAAGTAACGTGTAATAAATGATGACTTGAATTGCATGACTACCTACCACCCCTCATTATTGTTGGAAAAGTAAACGTTCCGCACTGACTAAAATTAGTAATAATAATTAATAACATTTTAGAAATGGCCAGAATTTTAACTTAGGTTCTATCTCATTTTTATTTTACAATTGCGATTGGTATAAATTTTTTTTAAACGGCCGTTAAGGCTTCATGTTTCGTCTGCAATTCACTGCAAATAGTTACGCAACTACGCACATTTCAGTGTTTTTGGCAGCTGTACACTCGATCGGCACCGTTCGTGACTAGCTTCACTGCGGAATTATCATTAATTAACATCGCCATATCACATCATCAACTTATATTGTGCCTTAAAACCCTAACAGCCGAAATAATTGAAATGCACACACGATTTCTATCATTGAAAATTGAGAGAGTGGCCATGTTTGTGTTTGCTGCTTCGCGTAAATCCCGCGCGGTGGCGCCACCGAGCGGAGTGCGGCCGATACGTCCAGTGTAACGCGCGACACGCTTACGTAATCTTATCTGTAAATGTGAAGACCTCGGGGGCATTATGTTCTCTAAAGCCCGACATTATCCCACATTCGGGACTGTTAATAGGTTGATTTTACGGCAGAATCGATATGTCTCAACAATTTTTAACCGTTCATTCATGAATATATGAGGATTTATGAACTATAAATTAGTTCAATTTTGATACATTTTGAGAAAGGCACAAAACATTTGAGACTGCGTTGTAGCTCACTCAATGTACAGGACGAAATACTGCTATTAAAACATTCGCCCTAATTTGCATTTTCTAGAGGATAGGCGTAAAGTAGCCGATCAGTACTCAAAGAGTGACCACCAAAAACGTTATATCCCGTTGACCTTCCCTTAAGCTCTACACGATGACGATAAATGAATGTTGATTGATTAGTTGTTCTCGTATTTCTGCTGATTATCATCATTTCTTTCCATCTATAACAAGAAAGCTTTCATAAAATGAATCTCCTATCAGATTCGACAGAACTTACATCATGTAAACGAAATGATAGATTCGAACAAATATAACAATCTAGAAAACGTATTTTGTTGATGCTATATATGTTAAAAGTGCAGTCCACGTGACTATGAATGATATACACCGTATAGCCTCATGCAACCGTGATACAGTTCCATGCTATATCTGTTCGGCGCTCGAACGAAGTGACCACCACGATAGCCTAGTGGTTACCGCGTTAGATGCGAAGCCTACTACAGATTGCTTAGTGGTCGAATTATTCTGTCTATTCGAAGTTTCTTTTTTCTATCGTGCAAACGCGCGTGTTGTGTGAAGTACGAGTCAATGAGAGAAAGTTGGATCTAAGAGAAAGTAATCTAAGCTGGAGGTAATAACAATGATGGATTTTATTCCAGAATAGATAGAATACTTACACCCTTAGCATTTGAGTCCTTAATTTGGGCGCTGAATCAGAATTAACTAACTGCCATGTGAATCTTTTCTTCACCTTTCTGGAGAATCCTGTAAATCTCTTGTCCCGTAGGCCCAAATTTCAATGTGTTTTTATTAGATTGATCAATTATAAAAGTTATTAAACGTCATTCGATATAATGATAATGGGTCAAATAACATCCAGTTACTGAAAATATATATCTTAGTGTAAGTTAGAGCCATGGTAAGCGCAGTTAATTACTGTATCTAATAACCGCGTTCTTTATCATTTTGTGTAATATAGTCGTAATTTCGTTCGCAAGTTTAAAAAATCGATAATCATTCGGTTTGATTCATCATGAAGAATATAGACTGAGGAATTTGTGCCTTTTAGTTCCCCTGGTTCTCTATCTCTGGTCATATTGAACTACCACAACTCATCGAGCTCAGGTTTTTTAATTCTTTTCTTCCTTTTTATAACTGCAGTCGATTAGAGATGTTCAAGACATGGTCCCCAGCAGCTGTGGAGGATTTGTGTTTTCTTAGTAGAATCGAAGAACATAATTACAACCGGGTAATTGTGCAAGATACCAGGAAGTCGGAATGGCTTTATTTTGTCTCAAAGGTACGCGCGTGTATTGCTCAATTTGCCATTTCTATTCGATAAAGCGGAACAGGGGTTTTGTGCGCAGGTTTTTAGCGTTTTGTGCATCCAAAACATTCAAATTTCGTTTAAATTGGGTGTTCATCATCAGAATTTTTAGATTTTTATCTACTTAGTTGACTCTATTTGAGTTCTTTAACCCACGAAATTATTTCACGACATCTTTATTACATTAACCAGGCATTTTTACATAGGTTGACATTTCATATCATTTTTTCGTATTTTGATATTTCTCAAAGTAAAGATATTAGTAAGCACGGGCCTATTTATTTGCGTTTTTCGGTCCAAGCTTGCTACGGTGATAAGGCTATACTTATAGCTGAACAAGGAAGACGTTGCCATTTTGACGTACGTGAATCAGGTTGGTGCATTTAGTTTTCTTTGCCGAATATGATATAAATATCTAATTTTGCATACGAAATTTGTATGCTGATAGAATTCTGACTAGGATTTATATCGTCGATGTCTTAAATATAACTGTATATAACGTTTGAAAAAAGTAAATAACGCCACCGGTTCGTCGTTAATACATGTTTGTTAAATTAGACATATAACCTAAGCTAAAAACTGGACCGATTTCGAAATATATGGTGTGGCAGGCGAATTTCTTCAACCGTGTTTGCGTACGTTATTAAGTTTACCGTGGCGATATCAAATTCAATCTAATTTATTTCGCCCGGATATGATCAGCTAAATTATTACGTAATCTCCGGCCGTGTTACTATTCATGAAATTATTAAAACTTTTGAAACGGCACGTGAACTCCTGGTATGGTCCACTGTTTTACTTCCGGGTTTATCTTAAGTGATGAAATTGTATTTCAAGATCGATGTGAAATCTTTGGTTTATTTGGTTTTTGGGAGGAATTTCGATTTGCACTACAAAAATTTATCTTTGTAAATTGCACAATGTTCGGGAATATAGTTTTTCTAATTAAATTCCTCAAATTGGATGGATGACCATGCTTATTAACCATATGCTCGAGATGCAAATTCAATGAAAAAACAATATGGAATCCAACTCAATTTCATTTCAATGGACACAATTACATCAAATCCAAATGAATTTTATTTCGCAATCGAACCAATAAGACGACGGGAAAAGATTGATTTGAGGTATTCCTTCGTGCCGTCTGTGCTACTTATAAAAATCTTGATCGTGCTGTGTAAATTAAATTCAGCGGGAAGTGTATTTTGACAAATACAACCAGCAGATGAATGAAAAAGCGATAACACGCTGGCCGTAGTGCCCCGTTGGAGCTATATTATTTATTCAAGTCAAGTTATTCCCACATAATGAATGAACCTTTCTTATCATGCTAAGGTCATGATCGTGGATTTTCCGTATCCATGATATATCACGGATAATATGGAGATTTACTGAGGCGAGAAGCCTTATCAGATGGTAGCTATTCATGTTATAATGATGCCTGAAATTATTTGGTACATTTTGTTTGATTTCAGTTTGTGTCAGAAAGATTTTGAATGGTGCAACCTATCTACAATAAAGACGTGGTTTCTGCTGGTCTGTATGTTCTACTGTGTTATGCAACACTGGTTTCATCGGATCTACTTTGAAATTGCTATTCCTCTAACGTAAACTTCCGATCATATTCACTGGTACCAGATGCCAAAAATGCAGTTGTCATGGAACAGATATAATGGATGCGATATTGCGAAATTATTTTTGGACTGCACATTTCAAAAAAGTTGAACTTCACCTCCTATCGCTGCGGGAACAGACTATATTTTGTTGGATTGCGATTTTGTGCTTAACATTGCATATAGACCTTGATAGCCAATCAGTCAAAAAAACAATATTATGAGAAGTAACTATATGGATAAAAAATCTGAGCACTTTTACTTTGGAACTTTCATTGTTTATTAGAACCATTGCACATTTTCGGTGAAATCTATTGTAGCAGGACTTTTCGATATAAAATGATGCAGCCTCATCTACACTTACGTACTAATGCACAGTAGTTATTTTCTTAACTTTTCTTAAGATTAGATAAAGTAATATTTATGAAAACATTTCCAATAAAGTTTCAATAAGGTAATCAACTACCTTAATTTTCGCCTCAAAAGAAGTGTTTGCAGCTCTGTGGTTGTTCTGCTTAGGATTCATCTGAACTTTGATTCTGGAAAAAATTGGACAGTGCAACAAACATAAACTTATAGGAATACTTGCCCAGAAGGTTCTAGTGGGTGGCGCAATGAAAAAAACAATTTGGGGCGGTTTTGTTTTTTTTGCTGTGTAGGTCTGAATTATTAAGTCTAACTGTGTTGCCTTCTACAAGGAAAGACACATGCTGGTAAAAATCGGTAATAACATTATACCAGAAGCTGCAAGGTCTAAAGTTCGCGCTTGCTTGAATTCAGCGTATAACCCTTAGCGTGATATTCCTTCAAATTTACCCATTTCACTCATTCATATTTCAGTAATCCATCACTCATTACAGCTTATACTTCTCAAGAATGATTATTTTGTATTTATGTTACCTTATATATCATAAAAAAGAAAATTAACTTTAATAAATTATTTGACGCCTGCGGAAAAATGTAGAATTTCTGGGATAAGCTAATGTGGAATTGCAAATTTGAAATCGAAGTTTTAAGAAATTTGGGGAATTATGAGATTTGGCGATTGGGTAGATGATGCAGTCTTCGACTGGTCTAATTAAAAAAAATTGTCAACTTGTGACCGAATTCGATTCACTTTTGCCTCTAAGCTGGTCTGCAACTTCATTGCCTCCGGTTGAAGAAAGAGCTTCTTCTGATGATGTCTGCTTCATCATGACTTTGAGCATATCGTGTAGCCACCCGGCCTGGTCCTGGGGCCTGGTTTGGCTGTCACTCGATATCCTAGACTTGAGTCTGTCATTTAAATAACTTATTCATGTTATTCTGTATGAATTACCCGTGTGTCTTGTATTTTGTATTTTCTTATTTTAATATTTGTAAGTGTTTTGAATTTTATCCCGGAATTTCAATGTGATAAGGATCAATGAAGTATTGAATTGAATTGTCACCTTATACACATGCCATCAATGGATGCGGAGCCGTATATGACAGCTATGCTATTATAGATTGCTAATCTCATGAAACCTGCATACCCCTAATATCGAACATATTTCCTAAAACATTTGAATATTGAAATTATATGTATACACGTTTTTATATAGACTACTTGATGCCGCCGATGAAATTCACACCGGCCCTACTCAGATCGTAGATAGCTTCGTCATTCCACTAGCATCCCCATGTCAGGGTCTGACTTTTATATCAGACTTCCAAATCGTGTATACATCCACCATTTAACCGAATAATCCGATTTACTTATCATTTCTATTTATGCCTGCCGCTCCTGATATAATCATGTCATCCTTTACTATTACGATACGTCTTCTCATGATATTCAATGCAATATAACATTTCGACGTTCAAATAGAGGTCATTATATAATCACAGGGAGCCATTCTACATCTTTATCAATAATATTTTGCCAAATAGCTTGTATGTGTACACATAAACCTATGACGTTTTGCACATCGATTTACGGTTGTCGTTTGTAAAATGACGCTGAATGGTTAACATTGTTTAGGTTTCATAATGGTAACGTTTTATAAGGCGTTAAAAAGCTTCTATAGCTACACTTGATATTTAACAAGAGAAATAGTTTGAAAGGCTATTGATGCCTTGAAAACTAACACATAACGTATACTTCGATCAAGTCGGATCTATTGACGCTATATTAAGGCCAGTCTAAACTGGTCTGACCTAAACGGTATCTCAGTTGGATTTTGTGTATTTCATATATAGTGTCGGAACAAATATTTAAAAAACGTCCGTTGAACGAGTGAGCGGTTATCCAACTTGCGTCCACGGTTAGTTGCTTTACATCGTTGACGATGAATGATGTGAGATGGATTCTAGGTTCAATGAAGTTATTTTGGATTTAAGTGATTGGATTGACCGGCAGCCAGTCTAGCGTCGATAAGTTGCGGACGCAATACTTAAAAATAAAATAAGGAGGATATGAAATATTTTCAATTACAAAATAAACATAATTGCTATTTTTAAACGCCAATATTGATGCCGCAGTGCACGTCGACTCACCCACAACTCCTGTAACGCATAATAAGTATCTATGTATAAGTTGTGTAAGCTTATTTAGGGATCTCTCTCCATCTCTTTTGTTATTCTGTAAATTATTACTATTACTATTATTATCACTCTCTGGGGTTTTCTGCAGATTATTAATATTATTATGGTTACTATTCTCTTTTTCAAACCGAGCTTTTACTAAAGGTCTATAAAATTGCCTTGCTAAGTTATCCTATGTGAATTTATAACATTTACCAAATGCAGGTACTTATAAATTGCCCCAGGGATCTTTTATTGTTGACTCCGATCACCCGTTAGGGGTGATTCTGACAACAACAAAATATTTTTTTTGAAAAAAATTTCAAAGTTTTCAATACGAGCATGACAGCTTTTCGTAACAACCTAAAATTATAAAAGTCACAACATTGCACTCTTTGGGCTCTTAAAGGGGTCAAAAACGGCAACCAACATTCTTGAATGCGATGTTTGCTCGAAAAACCTTAATCGTAGATGGAATAGTTGTCACAGTTGTTTCCAGTAGCTCTTTTTGGACGCTTGTAATGATGTATCGAGTGGGTACACATATATTTATCCCCAAGCGCTACCTCCAAAACGTAGGAATACGCGTTTTCATCTTCATAACAATAATAGGCCCACGATATCATGTTTTGTCATAGCATATTCATTTTTCAATGTCATTTCAGGGGAGTTGCGACGTTTTGAGATTGATCGATTTAACACGCTGCCCAGATTTTGATGATTTTCTCCCAGAAGACAGACGGCCAACTCGGGATAACGACCTTCCATCAATCATACTAGATATGGAGACATCCTTAGGTTACTGTCGCAGTAGCTTAGCCGAGAAACAGGCGTGGGACCAAGCACAAGGGAAAGACACCGGGGGTAATATATCCCTGATTCGTCAGCTGTCGCTTGCTGAAAAACCGAAAAATACAGAGCAATTACGAACGTACTATGCACGCAACGTACAACTTACGTCAACTCATGCGATTCAGAGCTCCGAACAATTAAAAGAACATTATACAAAATCGGCACAGTTGTATCTTAGACCTGCAACTTCAGTAAATATAAGTGTTACAGATGAGAAAATCGACGATTACGTATTTGCTAACGGGATTGATTCTGCGACTTCCACAAGCATAATGATTAAGAAAGCGAGCGATTTAGAAATACGCCGCGTTCATAGTGCTAGCCCAGCGTCTAAGAATGCGCGAGTAACAATATCAACCTCAGTACCACAGAATGATTCTTCTCCTTCACCGTCACCATCGGCTCATTTGCGACGCGTTCGCAGAAGGTCGACGCTAGTACGTTCGAATTCATTTATTGAAGACGATGTCGGTGATGATGGCTTCATTGGAATTGGACTATTCGTAAAAATTGATCACGTATTACCGGGTGAAGTATTTGTAAGTATTCAAAATTGGGTGAGTTTCACATGTGACTTGAAAACCATTCATATGTATGAATGACTTATATCAATATGCAGGGAATGACATCTGTTCTAAATGAGAAAGCAGCTACAAAACGCTATTCGCTTATAAGCAAAGGTGGTGAAGTAGTCCGAGTCCCTAAATCCAGATTTAAGCAACTGATGGACATCGACACAGTGAAACGAGTCGAGAAACTATCGCAGAAATTGTACCCGTCGGACGACGAACTCTGCCGCCATTTCATGCAGCAAACCGAATGGAATTTATTCCGCGAAGATATCGTCGAATTGGTTCGTCGGCATATGCCACAGAAACGATCACGTCAACGTTGTCAGCGTCAACAGGGAGGCTCATCAAGGCATATATCAGACTATATGAGACGCCGAGACGTTGGTTCAATTAACGCGAAACATCCGTCAGGGAAAATTTTCTACGCTTCGCCAAAACAACCAAAAACCAAAAAAGAAAACAATCGAGGTGAAAGTTTGTTTAATTAGTTTTGTAGCTAATCAATTGCCCTTCCTCGACAAATTATCGTCATTCCCATCTGCATGGTCATCGATAGCAATGTTCGGAAACTCTTTCAACAATGTTTGGAGCCACTGCGATAATATATTGGGGTGTCAAATAGATTAATTTAATTGAGGACACGGTTGGAGAGCAAACGTTCCTTATTGTAATCATCTACAATTATTAGTTTTCTAAGTTGGGAAGGAAGCATCAATTAACCGTTATAGGCAACTTCGCTTTTTATAAACAATTTTGATCGATGGATAACTCTGGCAGATTTAGTATCCTCTGCTGCAATCTAATCATGGTTGAAATGTTCTCCGTTAAATTTAAAATCAAAATATCATAAACCATTTCACAGCTGCTAGTCGCCATTTTGTTAGGATACTCTTTTTCTGCAAAGTTAGGTCATATCCCTTTTGGGAAAATTATTTGTGTTGCGTGTGTTCATATTTCAGTGGTCCATCGACGGATTTTGACAGTTTTGGCAACAATACCTAGTATTTCTCTAGTTTTCAATAATTGGAAATATTCATCCCTTTAACTTGCAACGATGCAACATCAGGGCCGGTTCCATAGTCGAGACTTAAGTACAAAAGTCACCTTTAAACCTTACTGGTCTTGAGCTTTTAGATTTGCTATAGAGCTAAGATAGTCTTAGAGTGGTCTTTCGTCTAAGCCATGACTATGGAACCGGCCCCAGAGCGATGAAAAGAAATAGGGCCAGTTTTTGTCACGGTTGAGCAATTCAGGGTAGTCAACTTTAAAGTCTGTTATTTTTAGAATTGATTTTCGAAAGAAATCAATATCTAATAATTTACAAAACTTTAAAGTAAAGGAACAGAATATACAGGATAGAATGATAAGAGAACTAAACGCATATAAAGGTTATTTACTTACGTAACTTGAGGCCATAATTTACAATTTACGAGTTTAATTAGGATATTGTTATTTACAGCATTAAGTAATCGTGACATTCTAACAGTGTTAGGTGTTTTTACATAAAAATGTGCGAGGAAAGCCCTTCGTATATTGTTTAATTTGAAACATCCAAAAAGAAAATGAAATTCATCGCCGATTTTGTTAAGATTACAATATCGAAAATGAAATAAACGAACAGCGCTGATGCGCTGCAATTGAATGGCCAATGTGACGGGTCGATTTTCTCTGCGTGAAGGTTTGTCGAGGCGACCTACAACACGCACTCCGACGAACTCCGATCCACGCAGAAACAAAAAGGAACCTGCGACAACAAAGAATTCAATAAATAATCAATTTTGATTACAAATCTACAAAATGTACGAGATTGTCATCTGATCGGTGACCAATCTCAAGATATCTATAGATTTTAAATTTGACTTAAAGGAGGGTATTTGTACGGAAGAGCATGATTGTGGTCATATTATCTTTTTATCGAAGTTAAAATGTTGACTTATAAACTCGAAATTTTGACTTCGTAAGTTGATATTGCAACTCAAAATGTCGTTATCGTGTTTGCAAAGACACTATCGCATTTCGGTAACGTTTAAACAATAGTTTGACGAGAGAATGTCATCAGTATAATGGTAGTAATAATCATCATCATCATCATCATCATCATCATCATCATCACCATCACCATCACCATCACCATCACCATCACCATCACCATCACCATCACCATCACCATCACCATCATCATCATTATTATTATTATTATTACACTACATTATTATTTTTATGATTATTAGTATAATTGTGGTTATTATTACTAATTTCAGTATATAGTCCGGGTTTTCTGACATTCGTCGAAAACACTTTTGATAATTCTGTTGATTATTATTATTACATATTTTCCACTTTTTCGCCACATAGAATTCATCTTCTATCAGATTCGACAACTTAGAGCCCCGGCTAACAGACTCTTAGAGTCTGTTTGCTCAGAAAAACGAAATGTTGAACGCTGATAGTAATATAGCAGTCTCTCTCCCTCCCTATTAATAGAGATTCACCACGGTTGTAATGTTGCCATAGTTGTCAGAACAAAATGGCGGCTAGCAATTGTAAAATAGTTTATTTCGACATATTTGCGGGGAAACGATGTATATATAGGGGGAAACAACAGTCTGGACCCGGTTCCACAGGATTTAAGGTAAACCATACGAAGTAATTGATATTATCTCAGGGTCATTATCCCTCGGCAGGGATTTAGGCGCGGATCAAGGGGATAGCACCTGGAGTTCGCGCTTCCTTTTAGATCTTCAGATGGTCCCCGAAAAAGTTTCCTATCAAAAAAGTTCAAATCCTGCGGGGTTTATTTTTCAAAAATTTCCGGCGCTCGCTACTCGTGCATATAGTGCCTCTTTTTAATGATTATTGCCCTTTTCACCGGGTCTCAATATCGGGTCTCACACTAGCCCGAGTGCGCAGGTACATGCACATGCTTGCCCCAAGAAACGCGTGGTCCAATCAGCCCGTTGTATACGTATGATCGCTAAGAAAAATTTCAAGGAAAAACTTTTAAGTGAAAAAGCCTTGCCTAAAATAAAACGGGATTTCTGAATGACTTATAATGGCATCATCTGATGAGCGCATGTAGCTGGGCACTCGAGGTACTCAAGGGCAGGGTTCCCCTTGACAGTCTCGATGCCATCAGGTTCGAATCCCTGCCGAGGAGGATGACTCAGAGTTAACTCACTACTGTGCAACTGGATCCTAGACGTTTATCCTTAAATCGCGAACCGAAACGTCATAATTCTAATTCATGATTCTCACTTTTTCATTCCAGCGACCAGCGCACCGCTTATGTCTTTGCGACAACAAGTCATTACTCCGAACAACTCCCGTAGTGGCATCACAAGTTTAGGATCTCAATCGGCTGCAAAAACTACTCCATCTCTAAGCACTGTTGTTTCCACCGGGTCTCTTATCAATCCGCATTAATCTTTTTTGTTTTATGATAAATGTATGTGTTATTCCTGGTTTTAAACCGGAGCATAAGGAATAAGAATCATTTAACAATTAGCCTGAGTGTGAGATTGTTGCACCTTTAAGATGGCTACTTGGAATTTGAAGTATCGTATAAAACGGTATAACGCATGTAACGGATTACTCTATATATGTAGCCTACATTTCGTTCAGTTCAGAATACAGTAGATCCAGTGGAAAATAATCATGTTGATTTTTCACATTTTGGCATTGAACTAACGTCAAACAAGATCATCACTGCCACCGCAATTTGACTTGATCAATTGTGATTCAGAATACATAATGTTTGACTTTGACTTAAATGAAAAACGGTACATACAAGCTAAAACCGTGCTGACGTATACAGCCACCTATCGAGCATCTATTGAAACAAACCTTATGTTTTCGATCTTTGATGCGTGATTGGCATCAGATCATATCCCATTTATTCGACAGACTGACTCATGATGGAGATTTTTTATCAGGCATGATTGTCTGACAGCTACGAGCAATTATCTGAACCATAATTGCTCGTAGCTGACAGATACTAGTGTTTGATCCTGTGAATTCAATTCCCAGCTGCACCACTAGAAATACATGTAGTAAAATTTACCTGGGTGAGTTGCACAGTCACGGCTTAGACTGAAGACTTTGGCTGGTGTTGTGTACAATGACTGTTATGTTGGGTACTACATTGTATTGCTTATATTTTACACTCATTATCCTGTGGTTGAGTTTTCAGCTCTTGGCGTTATCACGTGTAACGAAAGGGTATATCAAACGAACATTGATATGAGACTGCGTTTGAGTGTCTAATTTCTGGCGGAATCGCACCATTTCAAAATCAAACACACCTTTACTATTTTCCTCTAGATGCTGGACTTGACCCAAAATTATATGGTCCGAAAATGTCGGTCGCGGGTTTGAGCACCGTTGCTAAATTCGGACCTATTTCTAAGATGGCTAACTGTATTAAACGTTACGACGGAACCATGGAGGGTTCCATTATTCCATTATTGGAAATCTCACAAATACCCGTCGGTCGTGGGTATGTTGGTTTGTTGGTATGTCTTTACGTCCGTATGGCGCAATAGGTAAGATTTTAATAAATCCAATATTGGCAGACTGATAACGAATACCAGTCCGACGTGATAAGTCTTTGCAGGAACTATTCAATGCAAATAATGAACTTGACCTGTATTGAAGGATTGCACAAGTCTCCATTTAAAGGGTTGCATGATAGAAGAGACGCCCTCCTTTTGAATAAAATTACATTTAACAATATGTTTTTATGCCTACCAATTGAAATTTGGTATGTAGGCATTGCTTAACTTTCATAGCAAGGAGTCTTTTTTTCTTTATTCAACCCCTATCAATGAACACTTTTTGCATTCCTTAAATAGTGGTTAAGATGGATTCAAAATCATCGTTTTAGTTCAACTGCCAGTCTATTTCAGTCCTAGACGGACGGGCGCCGGAGGATGTCCCTTCGATAAACGCATAGGCCCTAATAATGCGTTTACTGCAAAGTGTCTTCTTAACCGAATCTAACTAGCTGAAAAAATCGAAAAAATGACGTCACTTGGCGTCCGGTTTGAATTGAAGCTCATGGGAATCGTTGTAGAACTACGTCATAGTAGAATTGCGTCACGCTTTTGGATCGGGTGGTTTAGAATTTGTTTGATTTCACAATGGTGTTTAGTTCATGATATTTAGAAATAGATTAGGTCGTTGAAAACTTGGCTTACCTCCGGTATCCGGTTTAGTCGCAAGACATTTCACCGCGAAAAGAATTACTACGCGCTGGCCGATAGAAGGAGGCACGTGAAGCAGTTTTCACAAGTCGACAATCAGCAATGGCCAGTCAGAATACGTGCATCATCATAGTCGACCGATTCTTACGTCGACGATCGGCAATCAGAAACAACGCACCCTGATTAGTCTACCAATTGTCGAAACGAATGTCGGCTATCAGAAACCTGAATGTCGACCAACTCTCGTCGACAATCGGCAGTGGGTGAACCCAGGGTGACATAGATGCTGTGATTGTGAGGTGATATAGATGCTGTGATTGTGGTGTGATATTGATGTCACCAGCTCACGTCGACAATCGGCCGTGGATGAAATCAGGGTGACATAGATGCTGTGGTTTTAAGGTAATATAGATGTTGTGATTGTGAGAGTGATAATGGACACTGGGATTGTGAGGATGATGTGGATGCTATGACCGTGAGTGGATGTGATTGTGGTTTTATTTATGATGTGATTGTGAGGGTGTGTAGATGCAATGATATAGATGCTGTGATTGTGGGATAATCCGACAATCAGAAACACTGTCAACGACATTTCGGCTTAAATTTCTGTATACATCCCAGCTGACACAACAATGAAAATAAAAATTTCTTCATTATTTCCTTTTTATTTTAGGAATCACAAAGGCTGCCAGCTACGATGTAACGACGACGACTGGTGCACTGGAGGACTAACTTACGAGTGAATATTTTCGATATTATATATGTATATACGTAGTTTCAAAATAAAAGTTAGGTAAAATTATTCAAATATTGACGTTAGTTGAAAGGGATTAATTCGAACCCATGAAAGAGGACAGCATGGTTATAATGTAACGTCATACAAACCTTATTGGAACGTTTTTATCAAGCTCAATGGTTGCAGAGAGGTTGTGAAGTAACGTTCAATCAACGTTATCAAAAACGTTCTGTGAACCTTAAAACATTTACACGAAAACATTATACAAACGTTGCACGAACGTTAAACATTAACGTTAAAATGTTAGTAAAAAACTTTTAGAAAACGATTTTGAAGGTTTTTTGTTAGCTTGGATGTATGAACCAATTTCCTTTTACGTTAAGTGGCTGGGGCCGTGGGGCTTGATTCGTTCCACATTTCGACGATTTGACAGTCCGACGATTCGACGGTTCGATAATTCCACGATATACATCCACACGCACGCGCACACACACGCACGCACGCACGCACGCACACACACACACACATCCAGTCCCTCGATCCCAGCAAGTAAAACTAACTTTCATTGAAAATCTATTTCTTAAAACTACCATACCGTATGGTAGTTTTAAGAAAGTTTGGGAAAGAGAAATTTTTACGTATTACGTAAAAATTTCTCTTTCCCAATGTCGGCAAGTAAAACTAACCTACAGCGATCTATGGCGCATTGATTTTTTTTTGGTGATAAGTCTCATCGTCCTACTTTTCTGTATACTATAACTGAGCCCTGTTAGCAACACGTGCGCTCCCGACGTGCACTGCATATTTCGAGTGTATGAGCGCCACTACCATATAAAAATGTGTTAACAATCTTTTTCCTTCTCGAAAAAATTAAATTCATCAATTTATTTTCTACTCAATGTTAGGTCCTGCTAGAGTACGAAATTACGAAATATGAAACGAAATTACGATACTAACTACGAAATTACGAAATGCTTTGCGAGTAGTGCTAAAGTACGAAACGAAATACGAAACGAAATGGTCATATTTCAAACACGACCATACTATAGTCAAAGCTCGTTATAACGCCACGCGACCGTCGAAATTTTTGCGGTTCATGTAAATGATCTTTCAAAAGTATTCAAGAATTGATGTTCTTAAATTGGAAGGTTTTTAGCCTATTTACATTTTGAGTCGGTCTGAAAGTTGATAAATATACATCGGGAATCTATAGTGTGTGGTCATTATTTCATTTCCTCCATCGTGTTTCAAACAACATGATTCGCTTTATGGATATGCGTCAATAAGCGTCAATGATAAGCGTCAATTCAAAGCGATAGTTTCCAGTAAATCAATAATGAAGCCTATAGGCTAAAAATGAATACCTTGGCTATAAGAAAAGTATTGTACAGGGAGGCGGCGGCCGGGTCAACATAGTGGAGAAACAAGGTATCATTTTTGGCCTAAACACTGCAGGATATGTTTTAAAGCATTCATCGTTCGGTTCAACTCCAGAATAGGTCAAAATAGTTCCATCGTGCAGGGTTTTCTTAAACGAGGGGAGTGGTTCGGTTTCAAATTGCCGCCAGAAACCTGATTGTCGACCATTTCTCGGGTCGGCAATCGGCAATCGGAAACTTGATAGTCGACCATTTCTCGGGTCGGCAATCGGCAATCGGCAATCAGAAACCTGATTGTCGACCATTTCTCGGGTCGGCAATCGGCAATGAAACATTAACGACCGGTCGGCTTGGTCCACATTTGTCTATTCGATCCACATTCAACTTCTTCAGGACCCAGGGGCCAGTTGCACAGTCGTGACTTAAGTCCAAAAGTGGTCTTAAATTTTAAGACTGAAATTGTTGGTTTGGCTATAGAACCAAATTGGTCTTAGACTGGTCTTAAGTCTAAGCCATGACTATGCAACCGGCCCCAGTTTTACATGGATAATCCATAACGACCATCAGACGACCTACATTGTTGTCGATTTCTAAAAATTCGTTTCTTGCAAAGATAGCAGACACAGTTTTCTCCTCCTCAAGTATTGAATATAGAAGTATGGTTTGGAAAGGGATCCAGGCGGCCTTCCACGCTAAGAATGCCGCCAACAAAATGGCACGAGTGAAAATGAACCAGGAACGAGCGCGAATGGGCTTGGCCCCAATAAATTCGTGGCAGGACGACTGTACCAGTTGCTTTCGTGAACTCACCGTAAATACGTGCTGTCCATGCTGCATCTACGACCGCAATAGACGGAAAGCTGTTCGTCGCAAGCATTCCAGAACGACTCTTGGCCGACTAGGTTTGGACGGCACGTATGAAAACGACGTATTAAAAAGTGTTTTTGGATTTTTTGCTGGTATATCTTTGACGCTGTTGGTGTTTTTGTTGCTATTTCATCAACTGAAATTTACCGGAAGGACGTCCACAATTTTAGGCGCTGTAGTCGGGTTCATACTAGTGCTGGGAATGGCGTTCTTTGCTGAAATTCGCTGCATCGTAATGCTGATGTTGCCTCAGCTATTATCCAGTAGAGGACGTGCGTTTCTGATGGCATATGCTCTAATTCTTGTTATGCATGGTCCGATGATGAACTTCACGCATAATCTACAGGTTTTGGCTGACAGTACCACATGTGGGCAAGAATTAGCAGCGAACAGTACTTCGCAGCTCGAAGAGCTGGCCTTATCACCAGTCTATCGGGTCATTTCCGCGGTCAAAGAAGCTATTTGTGGATTAATACGATTTATCAACGAAATAAAGCGTGCGTTTCTTGCTTTGAAAGCGACATTCGATGAGATTTTTGCCGCTATCAAGCGAGTGACTTCTTGGTTGAATAATCTAGTGAATATATGCAACGAAAATATGGGTGGACCGTACAAGCGATGCAAAAAAGGCTTCGAAATGGCCAACGAAAACTGCAAACGTATAATGGGCTCGATGAAATTCCTCTGCCATGTGGCTTATATTTTTCGACACGTTTGTCATTTGGCTAGAGTCGCCGAATTGTTTTGTTCCATAACCGATGCTATAAAGTCAACTATAGTCAACAACGTTAAGACAAAAGTTATGTCAACGATTAAAGACGTAAACGCTTTATTCTACGTCAATATCACTCTGACATATAAATATAACTATACGGAAATGCAAAGCCAGTCGTACGCGGAAGTTCGTGCTAAAATCATGGATCGCATTCGCTCACAGTTGGAAGTCATCGATGATGTTGGCAGCCTGTTTGGTATTGTTGCATCATTGATGTTGTTATGGATAGTCGTGAAGGCAATCATTTACAGACATAAATACTGCACGAATGACCGTTTTGACAATCGGTATTTATCGTTCTATTTACGCGATATCGACGAGCGAAGATCTGAAATCGGGCATTCGACAATATTTCCCCTTAGCGGCAAACTTACTAAGAAATATGCCTCGTCTCTGTCACCTTTTCTGGTTGGGCCTGAGAAAGTTAAGTTGATAACTGGTGTAGTATTCCTAGCGGGAATGTTATTGCATACTGTATTCTATTTGGCCTGTGATTACGGACTGTACTGGTTGCTATACTTGATTAAAAAACACGCTGAAGTTAAAATCTACCAAGACAGGCCGGCGAGGACCGCCATCCACGTGCAGGGCGATGGAGCGCTAGCAAGTATGTACCGACATCTCATACAACAATTCGATCCTTTTTCGCACGTTAAAATGGATCTCGATACTACCGGCTGTTTACCCCACCCTCACTTGCCAGATTACGATTCATACGCGACTATATTTACAATATACGGAGTTTGTTTGTTTATGGTTGTTATGGAAGCCTACGGATTGAGATTACGGCACGTTATAGCCTCGTGCTATTATCCGGATAGAGAGCGGACGCGGGCCTGCTGGCTCTACAATCATTTATACGTCAAGCAGCATTCCCTCAACAAATTCTTAAAAAGGCAATTGCATCGTAAGCGTATGTGCGATGCTAGAATAGAGAAGATAAGTTTTCGAAGTCGTATGGCAGCTCAGTTCACAATATGCAGAAAAATCCTAGCATTTTATGGATATGAGCGAAAATATTGTACAAGTTGCTCTCAACCAGGTATGCCATACGATAAAGAGACATTCAAACACTGCAATAACGATGGATGTACCAGTGTTTACTGTTTGGTATGTTTCGGTGATTTGAATAACCAGTGCGTATCGTGTTTGAATCCAATCGACTATTCTGTTATAAACGACAATCCACTCAGCGAAGAGTACGATTCCAGCGATGAGGAGGAGGCAGCTCTTCAGCAGCGAGTGAGGGTCACCTCATTACCCAAAAGTGTCAGAGTAAGGTCTGATACGTCATCCGCCACTGACCCAGAAAGTGACGGTACAGTTGAAGCCGAGAGCGGAAGTGATGACCAGCTATATAATTGGCGACCTACTCTTGGTGAAAGAATCTACTGTTCAGCCAGAAACAAAGTGACGACGGACATATTTGATGGAGAAACGGACGTTTCCTCGGATGATTCCGATGGGGCACGCCACTTTCTCCGTGAACCACAAACTGTGCCACTGATACGCAATTGAGTACTAGTTCCATAAATAACTAATCTATTGATCTAAACATGACTTCATGTTAAATTTTTGAATGAAATTCAAACTGTCTTTCATCAATGAAGCCGAGCACTGAACTTGGTGCGGAGCCCTAGCTACGCTGCGACCGAAGGTTAGCGGAGCTTGTAGTTGGAGGGGGGGGGGGCTCGTAGTATATGTCATTCTGTGCATCAGGCCGTACGGCATATGTGGGGGTAACTATCCACAAGAGTTGACCACATCCGAAAAGAGAGCAAAATCAACGAGCTTGTTAGGTTATAGAAATATAAAACCAGCATCTGCGTTTATCATTTCAGTTAGAGGCTTCTTTAGGCCTATATGGCGCGACAAAGTTGAAATACACTATCGTTAAATACACACAACCGACCGACTATATTCGGGAGGATCAAATTTAAATAAATTCCCTATTTCTAAAACAGATACGAAAAAAGGGAACATGCCCAATAAAAAGATATCGTTTAAAAGTTACTTTCAAATATGATATATTATATTCACAAATATCAAATTACTTTAATCTATACCCCTTTCAACTTTTTAATCACTCACTCACTATTCAGAATCACTATTCTATTGTTTTGTTCTTGTATAAATATCTTGTAATATTATCCTGTTCTCAGTACGCCTGACGATATATATATATATATATATATATATATATATATATATATATATATATATATATATATATATATATATATATATATATATATATATATATATATATATATATATATATATATATATATATATATATATATATATATATATATATATATATATATATATATATATATATATATATATATATATATATATATATATATATATATATATATATATATATATATATATATATATATATATATATATATATATATATATATATATTAGTAGTATGTAGTATGTAGTATATGATAATTGGAGGTAGGTAATTTGATAACATTTATTTTCTGCACACTTCAGCAACAGGACCCAGTTCCACAGTTGTGAGTTAGAGTTAACTCTGAGTTAAAGTTAGTTCATTTTCAATGTTTTAACCCAGGGTCAAATCTTAACTCAGAACTGTGGAACTGGACCCAGGTGAGCTAATTTGGCCATTTTGGTTTGCTTTTTAACTTTTTACACATAATAATTTTTTATATCTTATTAACCCGATCGTTGTAGAGAAATGTTTGACAATCACCATATTTGTATATCAATGACTTGTAATATTCAACATATTGTACTCATTGTCACCTAACATCATCTGCACCGTATGCACTATTAAAATGCTGTAAGGCCGTGTTGTAATCCATTTTTATTAAGTCAATCAGAACTATGTACATGTATATTCAAATTTTAAAATTGTGGAAGTTGATTTATATCAGAACAATGTGGTGTTTATTCAAATTAAGAAATTTGTGAAATAAAAAAGTTTGTATGGTACATATATGTTCATGGTTTTAGTTTATATTTTTCTTCAAGTTGAATGTAATTTGGGAGGACTTTTTAAGGATTTTCCTTTTGGATAGCCGATCTCCTGATTGGAAATAAGTTTCTATTGGTCATTAATTTGAATTTCATTCAGACAAAAAATGGGAATTTTGTTTGAACGAATTGCGCTGAAGGACCGAGTTCGTGGAACGATTTACGGGATTCGAACCCAGTGTATTGGGCTACGTTACATCGTAGGTGAAGTCTAAATGCATAATTCGTTGACCGAAATGAAGGTGACTCCCAGCCATCTGAAATAGTCAGACCCCTTTACAAGAGTGTTTGCCTATGTTTCCAATTAAATTCAATTTATTTTTTCGTGCGTATTCGCGGTGTACTGTATCGTGTATGTATGTATGTAGGCCTATGTGTCATTTTTGCCGCATTTTGAAATTTAACTTTGACAAATAAGCCAGGAAGGAGATGGGTGATGAATGTTGTATTACTCCGGCTCAACAAATGATGTCGTCATGTTCTGGAGCACTGCTTACGTCGTTATTCGGTTCGTACAACCCAATCACACAGTCAAAGACTTAGTTACCTAATCAGTCAGGAACACTATCCAAAAACGTCTTATTCTGCCAATTTCCGCGTTTTCCGCCAATTACGACAGAATCAGCCGATTTTGGATCACTCAGTTTCACTATCAGCCCATTGCTGAATTTGAGCTGAAAAAGAGCTGAATTATGAGCGGAAAATGGACTGAAAATGAGCTGGAAATAAGTCTAGCTGAAAATGAGCTGAAATAAGGAAGAATTTATAAGTGCCTGAAAATTCAGCTAGATTTCAGCTCTAATTACGCCTGGCAACAAAAGGCTGAAAATCAGCAGAATTTATTGAAACATTTTCTGGCTGAAATTGAGCTAAAAAAGAGCTTAATTTGGTACCCCACAGTGTTCTATTTCAGCTGATTTACAGCTCAATTTCAGCCTGAAATTCCTATTACTTTAAAGTTGCATTATCATTAACGAAAAAAACTTCATTGTTTAAAGTTATGTTTGATTAATCCTACTTCAAAGTTCATGGAAGAAAGGAGTCCAAGATTAATTAGGTATAGTGATACTCCAATATACTTTGTTGATTGCTGCAGGGGAGATACAGGCTGGGAGGTTGGGGGATTGATTCAGCTCATATGACAAGGGCACCTCATAACTCGTGGAGGGAGCTATAAAATACAGTCCCAATTGACAAGTTATTCGGCCATTTGCTCGGCCAAGCATTGTATCAGAAAGTTGGTTATTCGGCCGAGTGGTTGATTAATTCGACAATCCACTCAGCCGAGCTAGTAAAAGTTAAGAAGAAGAGCTCTCATCATCAGTTCTACGAGGGCTTATGTTACGATTATGTTGATCCTGAAGTTATGCAGTCTGCTGTTACTAATACAAGATTACAAATGTTGATTTTGAGAAGAAAGTTCTTCCTGTTAAGGTAAGAACCTTTTAAAGAAATTGCATTCTACATAGGCCTTTATATTCAACTGTCCTGGAATATCATATTCATCAAATGTTACATTAATAGGAACTAGCTGTGAATGCGATATTTATTGCTGCACTTTTGTAGTGAAGATATTTTTCAGAGAAAATTTATTCTAATTCATGTTGATCCAATATTGATTTTCAGGTCAAAGTTGGCTCTGCAACCAAAGTGGCAATAAAAGATGCTAAACTGAGTTTCTACAATGATTGTCAAACTCTTCTATTGAGACTTTCTATGAAGACGAGTTAGTCAAATTCGCATCGAAAAAGAGACGCCTCGAAACGGACATTATTTCATTGAATTCAACTTCAGGGACACTCGCAGACCAAGCTGAGGAGAAAAGAGCGCTTTCCCTTCTTACACAATCGAATAGATTATGAAGACGTGCTTAAGATAAAAGCCAGTGAACTGTCTGTTGTGGAAGAAGAAATGAAAACTCTAAACGCAATTTCACAGATTTGAGCATAGACATTCTAATCGTGAGGATTATCATTGTTACTTTAGTGAATATGAACACAGTGCAGAATAAATATGGGTTTTTGTTAATACATATGGTTATATGCTTTTGATTTTTGTTTTTAGTTTGAGTAGAAACACCGTGTTGATAATTTATTATAATTGGACCCTAAAATTTAGGTTATGATCTAAAAAACCCTAAAAAAAGCCCTAAAATTCTGGAAAGACCAATCTGTACGTAGGAACCATGAGACTATCATATACCTGGTGGAGCGCTCCCAATTCCTTTGCAAGAGGTTTCGGAGTCCTGCGGTAATTTTGAAAATTAAGGTACACTTTTATACGGTTTTAGTGCATATTACAGCTTTAAGAAGTACTGTGGACTTTTGTCATAGATCAATGTCAGGTGGAATTTTTCACGTGTGATTTTCAAAAGGGCACTTGATCAGAAAAGGGGGAAAAATGGAGACCCCCCGAATCCCTTCTGGATCTGTACCTGTGCTGTTGCTATTGTTTAAAAAATCAGAACACTAAGGCAGGAAGAGCACGCAAAAATTACATCATAATAGGGATGCTGTGTCACCGTAGTGCGAAATCGAGCCAATAAATGGCTTATGATGACAAGCAACACGACGCCTACCGACACAACTGGGTTTATCGCCTTCAAGAAGCCACTAGTTGCTGCTCTATCGGTTCAACATAAGACAGTAAGTTGGGCTGCGATCGCGGTTGCTCGGTAGGCGTCGTTGCTTGTCGACATAAGCCAGCTTTTAAGAAAGCGGCATTCCAGAATAGTTCAGCCTCGATTTGAAAACGCTAATTAGTCCAAATCGAGGCTGAAAGAATTGTTGTTAATTTTCCGCTCAAAAACAGCTAAGAGAACTCAGCAGAAAATGAGCGGAAAGGGGGACACGTTCCGCTCAAATTCAGCTCATTTTCGGTATGCTACAGATGTTAAATTCCGCTCATTTTCAGTAAATTTCCGCTCAAATTCAGCTATTTTTCAGCATTGAATTTTCCGCTCATTTTCCGCACTCTCAAAGGACTGATAGTGTTTTGAAACTTTCACAGATTGCTTAATCAGCCAGTTTCAGCCACAGGCACACGCCGATGGGCTTGGGATACAGTTGCTGGGGTTATTGATAGTGGATCTGTGTTTTGAGTGGTTATTCTGCAATACATCCGAGAAAAATCTGTCTTGGTACTGATATGTTTAAAAAGATAATGGCCGCTGGCTCCACACACGGCGACCTCACAAAACACTTACAAACTTCGTTTTTCAATCTAAAATCAAAACTTTTATTTTATATGACACTTACTAGTGATATGACAGTTATATATCCTATTATTCCATCCGACTGTGAGACTATCAATTTGTGAAACGTCTTTAGTAATATAAAAGAAAGGTAGTTGACGAAGTGTGAGCGTATAGGAAAAACTTCACAGGCGTTGAGACGGCAACACTAGTGTTGCCGTCTCAATGCCTGTAAAGTTTTTCCTATACAATTTTTCTCGGATTTATTGCAGAATAACCACTCAAAACACAGAAACACTATCAAAAACCCCAGCAACTGTATCCCAAGCCCATTGGCGAGTGCCTGTGTTTCAGCTCACTAAGTTTCGAGTTTTGCTTTAAAGTTTTTTGCCCACTTCCGGTCCAATAAGCGCATGTTGCTGATTACGTCATAATCTCGAGCAGACGATAAGCTTTCATATGACGCTAGGATGGAAATTTTTAGGCTAGGTAAAGTGGTCAAATTTACGTTTTTCTAAATGATAACTTCATATGAAGCCCAAAAACTCATAAATTCATTCTTTATTAAGAAATCCGCCAAGTATAAGTAAAATAATGACTATCGAATGGCAAATTTTTAAAGTATTTTCCACCAGAATCCAGGCCTTGTCTTGCTCAAATTGTTTCCCAACCAAAAATTAACTTTTCCCAATCTTCTTTGCCTAATAAGTTGAAATATTCATCTTCACAATTAAAGGAAATGCTAGGATAGCTCCTGAAATGAATATCTACTTATTTGTCTTTCCTTTTTAGCCCACTTGGGACTTGATTCCCAGCGGGCTATTGCGTTCACTTTTCGTCCGTCGTTCGTCGTAGCGTCCGTCCGTCCGTCCGTAGACGGAATCCAGTTATTTTGGGTTCTGAAGACACTTCAAGGTAATGTCTTGATATTTGGGTTACACAGGGTTCGTCGCGGGCAGTGAAAGCAGTGAATAGCAGTGAATTGAAAAAAATCTATTCACGGCTGTTAATAGCAGTGAATTTTTTAGAAAGGCAGTGGAAATGGGAAAGGAGGCAGTGAATTCAGAAATGTGTTCAATTTTGTCTGAGAGTGGCAATTTTGAAATGTCATGAGAAATTTCGTTGAGTTTCGAACAAAAAAATATACCGACGATGTCATGCCGATGGCAATTCAATTTCATTTTATTCATTGGTGTTGTGACCATCGACGTGCCAACCAATTCAATTCAATTTTATTGAGTTTTCATTTTTATGGTTGCCATGGCTACCTGGTCCAGGCACCTGTTACACAAAATTGCAAATGGCGGTGTTTTGCGTTCGGATTTTTTGAAAATATCTGGCCGGTTACACCGTGGAAAGATGGGAAAATGTACATTTCAAGATTCGTGGCTTCATCATCCGGAGTACCGTAGCTGGATTGAACGTGTTCCGAATTCTATTCATAAGTTTAGATGTAGAATTTGCATGAAATCGAACGAACTTGGAGCCGGTGGTTTGGGAGCTTTGAAGTCTCACATGAAAAGTAACCTACACCTATCTGGTGGATCGATAGTCTCTCAAACAGTTAGATTAGATGATATGTTTGGCAAAAAAGATCTCAACAACAATCGCTGTGGGAAGTAAGTGTGTGCTTTTGAAATGACCGTTTCTTCTAAATAATGATTAATGTTTTCATTTGTGTTCAATTATACTAAAGTGGCTACCCATACGTGACTACTTACGCACATCATGCGTGAAAGAATAGGGTTAGGGTTAGGTGAGGCTATATATAAATTAACTTTCATCGACCCTGCTGTTTTCTGTGGACTACTGCCAAATATTATTTTATTTGGTTTCGAATCCCAATCCGGCAATAAGTCAGAATTTTATAATAAGTATTGTGCATGTGGTAACCTACTCACTACATGGCTAACCTGTGGAGATCACTGTCACTCACGTACGGGTAGGCTGATTGATAATTATAATACAATGTCAATGAACAAAAATTGATTTATTTAGGACCATTTATTTATCACTGGTTATAATTTGTCTATTTTATTTTTTAGAGTACAGTCTGTTGTTGATAACAGGCCTACAACCAGTACCGGGAGTAGCAGCACCATTATTGATGATTTTGTTTCTAAAGACTCTGTCAAAAAAGCTGAAATTCTTTGGACTCTGAAGACTGTAACTGGTCATTTTTCTTTCAAATCTTGTGAGGACGTGCGTGATTTGTTTAAGCTAATGTTTGCAGACTCTGTTATCGCAGACCGAATTACATTTAGTGAACATAAATGTAAATACCTTGCTTCGTTTGGAATTTATCCGTACTTTCGTGAAAAGTTCTCGTCGAAACTTAATGGTACCCCATACGTCATGCTCTTTGACGAGTCGCTGAATGATCACAACCAAAAAAAACAATTGGGTGTACATTTGCGATACTGGGACAACAACAAGGTAGTGACAAGGTACTATGATTCAACTTTCATCGGTCATGCTAGAGCATCTGACATGCTGCAGCATTTTACTGAATTCAAATTGAATTATGGCGATCTTTTTCAAATATCTATGGACGGTCCGAATGTCAACTGGTCATTCTATGACAAATTCAGTGAATATGTGAAAACAGAATTCAACAAAGAGTCTACCTTGCTCAATATTGGAAGCTGTGGGCTCCATATTGTGCATATTTCGTTCAAGGCTGGCTCAACTAAATCTGGATGGGACATTGAAATACTATTGCGAAGTCTGTATAGTCTGTTTAAAGATTCCCCTGCTCGAAGAGAAGATTATGAAACCGTAACCGGTAGTTCCATATTTCTGATGAAGTTCTGCGCTCATAGGTAAATCTGTTCATAATAATCCATTATACAGAATTACTTGATTGACAGTTTTTATTATTTCAATTATTGTTTGCTTTTTCACAGGTGGCTGGATAATATTCCTGCAGTGGAAAGAGCAGTTGAAATTTGGACATCTATTCAGAAATACGTTTTGTATGTGGAAACGAAATTGAAGAATAGTGAAAAGCCAACATGTAAGGCGTACGTTGAAGTGAAGAATGCTGCATCAGATGATGTTGTGATTCCACGTTTTTATGCATTCTTATCAATAGCTAAGATACTCAGACCTTTTCTAGTTGATTTTCAAATTGATCGACCTCTTATGCCTTTTATGGCACCTCAGTTCTTCATTATATTAAGAAGTTTAATGAAAAGATTTATTAAAGGTGATCTAATGAAAGACGCTGATAATCTGTCAAAGCTTTTGGCAATTGATTTTGAGAGCTCTAACAATTACCGTATTCATACTGATATAGATGTAGGGCACATTGCAGAGAAAAAACTGAAAGAATTACTTGCTTTGAAGCAAATTTCAGAAAGAATGGCAATGGACTTTAGAATGCGAGTGAGATCTTTTCTAGTTGCTGTAGTGGTTAAAATTAAAGCTAAGTCACCTGTTAGATATACTGTAGTGCAAAATATGAAGTGTCTAGACCCCGTATACCTAGCTTCCCATCCGGACATTTGTAAATCGAAATTCAAAAGAATACTTTCATCGCTAAATCACTGTAGAATTGTTCCCGATAAAGATTGCGATGATTTGAGAAATGAATTTGAAGATTTTGTAGATATGAAAGTGGCACAACATAAATCTGTTTTTGTGGATTTTGATTGGAAAAAGGACAGGCTTGATTGTCTGTATTATGATTACATGGGTACTGATGACTTCAGTAATTTGTGGCCGGTAGTGAAGAACTTACTTATGTTATCTCATGGCCAAGCTGCCGTTGAACGAGGCTTTTCTGTTAACCGCCAAATTGAGGAAGATAACTTATCTGAACTGTCATATCGTGCTTTGCGATTCATTTGTGATTGTGTGAAAAGTGTTGGTGGTGTAAGAAATGTTGAAATCAATACTGAGCTCATATCGTATTGCGGCTCTGCACATAGTCGTTACAAAGCTTATATTGATAAGAATAGAAAGCAAAACGAAGATTCCGCTAGAGCTCAAAAACGTAAACTTGAAGTGATGAAATTAGATGAATTGTAAAGTAAGAAAAGGGCGTTGGAGATTGACATTAGTTCATTGCAAGATCAAGCAGATTTGTTTGCAGAGCAGGCATTGGGTACCAAGAAGCAAACTGAAACCCATAGTCTAGTAGTGAAATCAGTCGAAATGAGAAAAAGCGTGAAGAGTAAAAAAACTGAACTGGAAACTGTTAAAACAGAAATACAGACACAGTCAAAGGTCATTGATAGCGTGTAGAATTTTTACCGAAATTTTAATTTTGTTTGATGTGCTTATTGTATTATTGAACATGTACGAATCAAGATGATACACAATATCCGTGTAACATGAATATACAAGAGAAATCCCACAATAAATGAGCAAAAGATGAAAAGTTCTTGATTAGACTAGTACATATTGAGCAACATTAAGACTTTAGCCATCATCAGTACGCTTGACGCCTCGACATATACTCGTCTATTCAAGAACTTTTCATCTTTGGCTCATTTATTGTTGGATTTCTCTTGTATATTGAACATGTATTATTTTTACTGTAGAAAATGGTTAGATGGTTGTTATGGCTTTTTATGGCTTTATGTCATTTAGATTTTAGTTGGCTTTTTAAGCCTTATAATGAGAAGACAATCAAAAGCAGTTCAAGTTTAATAAATGAAGTATTATGCGAATTTTCCTAGTTGGTGCTTTTTGGTTCTTCAGCGGGTGTTTGATTGTTTTGGCTCTATCCGTAGTCTTTTGGTAACATGTCTTTACTAGGTAGCCAAATGGCAGTGAATTTGACTTTTCATTGGCAGTGAATAGCAGTGAATTTCTGTCAGCAGTGACACAATGAACCCTGGTTACACATGTATCTACCCTAGACACATCTTCAGCCCAAAAACTGGCCCTGTCAGAATCAAGATGGCTGACTGGCAGCCATTGTTGTTCGCCAAAATCAGCACTTTTTGAAGACGCTTTGATCAATTACCTTGATCTTTCGGATATATGTGAATCCCCCAGGGCCCATCAACATAACAAAATTGGGTCGGTCGGACTCAAGATGGCCGTTCTATGACCTTTTTAGTGCCCAAAAATGTTAATTTTGGCCCGAATTCTGAGTCCTGTAGCTTCCTACTGGTTTGCCATTTCTCATTGCAATTTGTGATGGGTATTCTTTGGAAAGGGATGTTTTATACCTGAGACAGGTATTTTTCATCAGCCAATTATGACGCAATTGGCAGCCATCTTGGTGTCACCAGTACTCATTCGTAGGTGGGATAAAGTTTTTCCACATTATATTGATACCTAAGCATATTTTGTTACCACAATCAATTAGAAACTTGTAGCTCATAACGTGTTCTATGATTGTGGTGAGTTTCAAGGTAATTGGATTTCGTATATGGCCACCAGGGGGCGTTGAATAATACAATATCTTAGCATTTCGCTATTATATTCGTACCTATGCATATTTTGTAACCACAATCAATTGAAATGTTGTAGCTCATGACATCATCTATGATTGTTGCGAGTTTTAAGGACATTAGTTTTTCTATATGGTCACCAGGGGGCGTTGAATAGTAGAATAACTTAGTATTTCCTTATTATATTGGTACCTAGGCATATTTTGTTACCATGATCAATTGCAAAGTTGTAGTTCATGACATGTTCTATGATTGTGGTGAGTTTCGAGGTCATTGGGTTTTGAATATGGTCACCAGGGGGCGTTGAATAGTAGAATGACTTAGTATTTCCATATTAAATTGGTAACGAGGCATATTTTGTTATCACAATCAATTACAAAATCGTAGCTGCTGACATGTTCTATGATTGTGGTGATTTTCAAGGTCGTTGGTTTTTGTAGATGGTCACCAGGGGGCGTTGAATATTGAAATTGTTAGATTGTTGAGCATTTGAAACCACTTCCCAAGTGGGCATGGTGTCCCTGGACCCCTAGTTGTTTATGGTCACCAGGGGGCGTTGATTATTGAAATTGTTAGATTGTTGAGCATTTGGAACCACTTCCCAAGTGGGCATGGTGTCCCTGGACCCCTAGTTTGACTCGAGGCCTCCTAGGCCTACCACTGCATTGTAACTGCCGCCAGTAGTGCAGTAGGCCTAAAATACCAAATCAATGGTTTTTCGTGCCAAATGATGTTGGTCACCTAAATCTAACCTCTTAGGTTAAATCTAACCGCCTACGTAGGTCTATCCTTTTGATGTTGTTGAATATATTACTCAAAATCAGAAAAAAACTATATAACTAAGGCCTTCAGATTTCGCGTTTTAGTAAAAAAAAAACTTTCGGCTCCCGAAACCTCCATTAATAAGCAAACCAATACAGCTTTGATGACTTTGAGGTATTAATGTTTCATTGGTGGCCATACTGATGAGTGAAACATTTTGTTAGGATTATTTTCACTGATCAGCTAGGCCCTAAATTGTGAAATGATAGATGTGAATACGGATGTCCTAATGTTCTTGATTGTGCATCTTATCTTCTGGGATCAATATTTACAGACTGTTATTACTTTGTCTTATACATTCAATTGAGCTAGTTTGTCATCATTCTTATTCAGTAGAAGAAACTTCCTGGAAAAAGACCTTTCATTAGATACCAAACATGACATACTTTGTTGAAATTGGTCACTTCCGATGAAATATCAACATAAAGCAAGATGGCCGCCGTCTTGCGAGCCAAAATCTGAGATATCATGATATAGATATTTTTCGAGATGTCTTTTAAGGATCTCTGAAAGAATAACAAGGGTTTACACATTCATTTTAATACATTCATTTTTTCTGAACTTGATAAATCTCTTCAAATGCTTGTCTGATTCTTCTGCGGCAAGTGAGGATCTGAAAATATAATGCTTATTATTAGTATCTGAGCATCTTAAAATGCAGGAATATGATCTTAGGAACATTGAGATATTCTAGAAGAGGAATTATTGCTAACAATATAGGCCTAAAGGCCATATCGAATGAGTTATTTACAATTAATTGGAAGTTAATTAGATTCAAGATGGCCGCCTCAATACTCACCTTATGGTTCCCACGGTAACCGGTATTACCTAGATGTTTGATGTCTTCATTGTATTTAGGCTACCTCAAACTAAAGCGGCTGTTGAAAGAGGGAGGCGTCTAATGGGATGAATTGAGGCTTGTGATGGGCAAAAATAGAGGCGCGTGATGGGACAGTGAGGCTCCTGAGGGGATTTTTCAAAAGCAGCAAAATTGAAATATATAAAAAATATTGTTGAAATTGTGCTCAAAACAAATTGATTATCATTTAATTATTATTAGTAGTATCATTACTATTGCTTGGTTGATGTTTCTAAACTGATTGATTTTATTATGATATCATGAATATATTTCAAATTTCAGCGTTTTGAGCTAGGCCAAGCCTGATTTTCTGCTATTCTTTACTAAAATTCATTTAGCAAATAATGTATATAATTGGTATATTTAAATCAATTTGCAATAGGAGCCTATAGAACTGACTGACAGGCCTTGACAATCATGTCTGATTCATTTAAAAAATTATGTAGTGAAAAAAATAATTTCACCTGAAATCATATCAATATTCTCAATATTTCACAACTTCTCTTGAGGTAACCATGGAAACCAAATAATAATAATCTATATAATAATAGATATTCCTAGATAAACTTAGGGCAAAAATCATAAACTATTGATAACTAGTTATTCTATCCCCTTTATACATCATAACTTTTGATTTAACATCGATATTTTCATTACTTTACCATTTTTCGACTGGTTTCCATGGAAACCATAGTCATTTGGGATCAGATGAAAATTTTGGGTCTTTCAACTGTCACCTGAAAGTGCTATTAGTGTATTGCTCTTTAAATTTCTAGTCTATCTCTTTTAGTTAAAGAGATATTGATGTTTGTATACATGAAATATTGCCTTCTTAGATCACAGTTTTTGTGTATTGGAAACATGAAGACACTTTTCGCTCAAATTTTCAAACTTCAATTTGCGATATCTCAAAAACTACTGAAGATAATTCAAAAATTTAAAAAGCATATTGTTATTTGAGCCCTCCCCATTCCAACAAGCTTTCTTTCAGTAAGATTGGAGCTATTTGAATTTTTTATGGATATGGCTAATAATTGGAGCCTATCCAAAAAGTCTTCACTGAAAGGGGTAAAATGAAGAAAATAGGGATCAAGTATAAAATATGGTAATATATTCCCTCATTGTGGAAGCTTAATATAAAATGAAAGAGTGATTCGGTTCATAATTCTATATTTTAATTATAACATCGGCAATCCCAACATTCCGACACTCCCGACATACCGGCAATCCGACATACCACGATCCCAGCGCCCCTCTATAATTAGGAACCGAACGCCCCACAATCCCGACACCTCTGTACAGGGGAATATAAAGAACCAAACGCCCCACGACCCTAGGGGAATATTAGGAACCAAACACCCCACGATCCCGGTATTTCTCTACAGGGGATTATTTGGAACCGAACGCCCCAGCCTTGCAAATATATATTCTCAAAACAACTGGCCTGGTTAAATAATGACTGGGATGTCTGTATGTAGGTTTGCAGCATTGCCGGTTTGTCAGGAGTGTCGGTATGTCGGATTGCCAGTATATCAGGAGTGCCGGTATGTCAGGAGTTTAGGGATGTCGGGAGTGCCGGTATCTCGGATTTTCGGTATGTCGGGAATGTTAAGATTGGCAAATCTTTGGTCAGCATTGTGCGTATTGATACGTCAGGTAAAAAGGCCATTGGACTACTTTTCCATATTTTAAACTTGAGCCGAAAATAGACTTCATGATTTGAAAGTTTTACAATATGCAGAGATGCTAGTTTTCCGGAAATATCCGGAATTCCGGAAATTTAGGATCGCCGATGTCAATTCCGGAAATTTGGTGAGAATTCCTCGCGGCGACCAGTAATGGCACGGACCGTAAAAGCGTTCGTTTGCTTGTACTCGTCGTCGCTTCTGTGTTATTTTATCTTGGTCTCCGTTTCTGAGGATGTTCTGCTACAATGTATATATGTGTGCTTGTTGTGGTATCTGTGCGTGCGTAGGCGGAGCGCCACTGTTGTGACGCCATTTCCAATTATCTTTACGCGCCGTTGTACATCGTCCCGCTGATGGCCAACAATGTGAAGATGCACGTGGTAATAATTAAGATGATATTTAATAAGTATCATCTTAATTATAACCATGCGCGTGCTTTGTCCTGAGGCACGCAGCTTTGTAACTTTCCTTTTGCCTGCAGCTGTCAAGCGGGACGGTCTGCAAAATGAGCACGCACGGAAAGCGGTATAAAAAATAAATTTAACTGGCACTGGCTAGAGTGTTAGGACAGTAACGGGGACTACTTATCGAACTACATTCGTAAGTTAGACTTAGCTGGCGTGGCGTACTGCGTCGTTTGTAAAGACCAGGTCAAATACGGTAGTGGCGGGAAAAAAGATATTCTTCGTCACCCGGATAGGCAAAATGCATTGGCATGGTTCCTACAGCCCCTCAAATCCAGACTCTACACGCAGTCACACTTCACTCACAGAGAGTGAAACTATCAACGAAATGATATTAGCCGAATATGGCAAAGTATTTACTTTCGTTATTTGGCCGTATGTTATAGTATTTACTTATCGTCGGCCTACTGATCTGTTTGGTTTCAAAAAATCGGAACTCCCCAGTGTCTACCGTGCAAAACTACCCCAACCGCTATTCACAAGTAGTCCTCGAGGACAACATCCTTCCACGCCTGGGAGCAGACCGAGAAAGTTATCATCAGTATCATCAATATGGAATGACACAACCTACACTTCAGGTCTACCGCGCAAAACTAACCTCAGGGTTTTGAACATTAATTGTCAAAGAATTGTTTAGAAAGAAGCGTCATTTAAGGCTTTGTTAGCATACACCAAACCAGACATAATCTGCGGTGCCAAGTCCTGGCTCTCGGGGAACATAGTTTCCTCTGAAGTCTTTCCTCGGGTCACCGTCACCTTGCAAGTAACTCGCCTCGTTTCCCTCACTTCTGTGCTGTGTAAAATGTTAAATCATATTGTTTGTAGACATCTATTGGTCCATTTTGGGGAGAATAATGTACTCACAGATCTAAACCACGGTTTCAGGAAAGGTTACTCCTGTGACACCCAACTATAATGCACCTTTAACCACTTTGTCAAATCATTTGATTGTCATAGACAAAAAGACGCCATAGTTTTATACTTCTCTTAAGCTTTTGATCTGGAATCATATAGTTAACTGCTAGATAAACTCCGAGGTCACGGTATCGACAATAATATACATGCCTGGATCAAATCATGTTTATCTGATCGTAGTATGCAGGTTGCAGTTGATGGTGAACTCTCAAATCCAATACCAGTTAAATCAGGAGTACCACAAGGGACTGTGCTTGGAACATTACTATTCCTGGTTTACATAAGCGACCTCCTGTTATGCGTTAAATCGTCTGCGAGACTCTTTGCCGATGATTGTCTCTGAGAAATCCGATCATTCACAGATCACATCACCCTACAGGAAGATCTAGAACTTTGGGCCGCCTGTTGGTCAATGAAATTTAATGCTAAGAAGTGTCAAGTTCTTAGTATTAAACCTTCCCGCGATAACTTCAAGCACTCATCATATATGTATAAGCTCGATGAACATATCCTGGAACAGGTTACCTCCTGCAAATACCTGGGATCAGTCTGTCGGAGGACCTATCGTGGTCACCTCACATTGGCAATGTAGCTAAGCGCGGAAGTTCCACTCTTGGCTTTCTTAGAAGAAATTTGCGTTTCTGTTGGAGAAACTGTAAGCAGAATGCATATGGCTCTCTAGTAAGATCTTGTTTGGAGTATGGAGCGGCGGTCTGGGATCATATCATTAAATCAGATATTGACAAGTTGGAACGTGTCCAACGTGGCGCTCCCCGGTTTGTGTGTAACGACTATCATTCAAGGGATCCAGGTTGCGTCAACTGTATGCTAGAAACCTTGTCGCTGCAGGACCTTAGTGCTAGACGTAAAAACATCCGGCTCGTTCAGTATAATAAAGGTTGTTTGGGGGTTGGTGCCCGCCATCCGCTGTCCACACTACTATTTACAACTGGCTAGGGCTAAACGCCTCGTCAAGCCTAGGTTCAATCCAGACTTTGTAAGGTCAAGCCCGATTGCACGTAGTGTGTGGAATAACAGTAGCTGTTTTGTGGTACCGAATACCAAAACCTCTGAATGTTCGAATTCATTCTTTGTGCGGACTACCATTGACTGGAACCATCTCTCTGAGGAAGTAAAACGCTCCGTCGACTGAATCCTTCAAACGGTGACTCTCGTCTATTCTATGAGTGCAGTTAACCCTCTACCCCCTTTGGATTCATCCAACTGCTCAATGTCAGATTTCGTGTATGATAGGTCCCATACAGCGGATTCATATTCGAGACTTGAGTGAATCAAAGCAATGTAAGCTGTACGTTTCTGTTTCTGTGGAAACCTTCTTAGGTTACAGTGGAGGAATCCTAATGTGGAATTGGCTCTACTGGTGATTTTGTTAATATATGGGTAGGCCCTATGCCATTTGAGGTTATCAGTTATCTGGACTCGAAGGGGAGCTGGTAATCTGTTAGAGGATATGTATATGTTGTTAAAACTTAAATCTGGTTTGCAAGGAGCTTGGTGGTCTAGTGGAAACATGTTAGGCAAGCAATACGCTGGCCCAGAGCCAATTGGTGACGATGTATGGTCAAATGGTGGAAGTAAACCCGCTGCCGTATACGGCTAAATCTTATAGAGAGCATATCAAGTGGGCTAGCTCGGTCAGTTTTGGTGGTACATTTCAGATAAAAGTGTTCTTAGGACCAGACAGGACTGGCAGTTGCTCCTGTGATAATGCATTAAAACAAAGAAATGTTTCTAATCAATCTTTTGTTCGAGCTTGATGAAGATATGACACAATATTACTGACTGTTACCTAAGATGATATTTTAATTTTCAGTTAGGCCTAAATTACAATTGCTAGTTTCAAAATAGATTTTCTGTCCCTCAAGATTATGCACTAGCGCCAACTGTTTTCTTCGATTGCTCTGACCATTCAAGTCTCATTGTTCCTATAGATTGATCCATAAAAATATAGACTGTCTGTATTTTCATGGATCCTAAGTTTGATTTGTGTATAATTTCAGTTACGCCATTGGATGTGGTTAAAATCCGACTACAGGCTCAACAAAAACCATTCCATATGGGTCAGTGCTTTTTATATTGTAATGGTTTGATGGACCATGTGTGCGCATGTTTAAATGGACAAAATGGTAAAGCCTGGTATAAGGTACCATTACCTGGCTCAACATTTAATGGTACCATTGATGCATTTGTTAAAATAACACGTCACGAAGGACTTCGCTCTTTATGGAGTGGTTTGCCACCAACATTGGTGATGGCTGTGCCAGCTACAATGATTTATTTCACTGCGTATGATCAACTTAAAGTTAGGATGGGCTTTAATGAATCTGGTAACAAGAATAAAGTTTGGATTCCAGCTGTAGCAGGAAGCATGGCTAGAGGTAGGCACTTGTACATTCTGCCAGCTCACAGTGTAACAGTCGACAACGCGAAACTGTGATCGATCGATTTTGCTTTTTTTTACACTCCGTGGTATTTCCGGGTTCCCCGGGAACCCCGATGACGTAGATACGCGATGACGTCATCACGTGGAAGCTTTTAAGATGGCGGACATTTTCGTTTTTGTCTTGTGAAAATCGAGCAAGTATTTCCTATTTTTCATCAACCATGAAAAATTAAGGTGAGTTCAACGATAATTATTTCATTTGCGTGATGTTTCATTTTCTCAAAAACGCCAGCCCTCTATACTGTCATGTGTTTTAAAGTTAGTAAATGTGGTTTTTAAGAGGGGATCGATTCCGCACTTGACTTAAAATGATCCGCCAATTGAAGTGTCTAGACGGGTCGAAGACGAAATCCGCCATTTTGGACATGAAAACGACCTGATTAATTCTCCTTATTACATTAATTTATGGTATGATACTTGTTCAAAACCACTTTTATTTAGTGAATTTGAGTGTTTTAAATTTGTTACTGGTGTAAAGAAATCATTTTAAGTTTCTGAAGTATGATTTTGAAGTGCCTTTTGAGGTGTTTACAATTTTCGTGATTTGATCACGTGACCGCTATACTGTGCTGCGATTGGTCTAGACCACACCAAAATAAAAACATTAACACGTGCTTTATTTTCCTAGAGTTTTTAGGCTGATACACTGTTTATTTCTATGTTTTTGAATGAACAAATCAGTGGAGTATATCAACCAGATCTTCAAAACTGAAATTATATGGCCTATTTTGTCAAAAACGTATAAATAAAAGCAATTTAAGCATTTATTTTATTACGAGAAATTTATTTCTTTATTTTACAGATGGATGCCCTTACAGAACAATATACTATATCTCCAGATGCACCTCAACCAGTAGTTTGGAAAATGGGCACATTCAATTTCTCAAACAGAAGATTTCAAGTACCGGTACCAAGTCAAAAAACGCTGTAAATTCTGAAGTTGCTGATCATCTGAAAACTTGCGTTTGTGATCCAGCGCAATTGCCTGATCATAAAAATTTGGTCTCTGTCATAGGCCGTTCTATTGATAAGTTCAAGAAAATTAAGAACCCCACCAGAGATATTTCGAAAGTGGAGCAGTTATTCAATGAGCGTTTCAAACTTCCAGCAAGAGTTCATTTAACAGAACCAATTGTTGAAGTGCCAGTGACTCCGGATAGTGTAGCTACGCCAGGTACAAGTGATTTAACTCTCACCACTGCGCGACAATCTGAGCAGCAGTCATATAAACGTCGTATGAACTTTGGCTCTTCATACTCGCCTTCTCCAAAAAAATTTAGAACTGATTGTGCCAAATGTGTGAATCAGCGGATTGCAATTAAGGAGGTCTCTAAGTCGAAACGCAGTCTTATATATCAACTTAAATCTACAGCGTCTCCCAGAACAGTTCAGCAGTCACTTAATCGTAAGAAGAACATTGAAAGCAGTTTACGTGCTAAGGCTAAAGCTCTACATGGAGACCTGAATCAAAAGGAGCGTAAGATTAAAGCTTTAGAGAAAAATGTTGCAACGTTACAGTCAGAACTTGATGATAGTGAACATTCAAAAGGAATTTTGGCGGCAAAGTCTCAAATTGACATTTTGTTAAAAAAACAAAAAGAGATGCAGTTGATAATAGATCGGTTAGAATCGCAGAATTCGGATTTAAAAAAACAAGTGAAAGATCTTCAGACCTCTGTTGACACTTATTCACAGTAACTGGATGAAGAACAGTCAGTTGCTAAAACTATAAGTGTCAAGAAAGACAAAAAAACTTATTCAGATTCTTTTCGAAGGGCAGCTTATTTGTGTCTTCAGAGTCGAGTGTCCGTTGAACAGGTTGGAAACGTTATTGACGGTGTGCTCAAGAACCTGACTCCATATTCAGTAGATAAAAAACCTGATGCTTCTACTGTTAGTTATTTCAGCTATGAACTCGGTGTCCTCAGTGACCTTCAGGTGGCAGAGGTGTTAGTAAACGAGGATAATCTTACCATTTCATGGGATTCAACATCACTGTCGGGTGAGCATGTCAACGAGGTACATATCAACACATGTAGTGTCCCACCATCTAGTTATATTATGCAAATAGGAATCCTTTCTGGTGGTGAAACCGGGGACTATGTACAACACATAAAAGATTCGTTAGATGACGTCATACAGACTTATGCTGCTTATCATAGTATTTCAGCATCTAGTGTACAATCAAAAGTGATCGGTCACTTGAAAAATGCGTTCAGTGACAGGGTGAATGTAAATGGATCTACAGTGCGTGCACTTGAAGCCGATTTGGATATTAAACTTTTATATTTGAATTGTAATGTCCACCCGTTAGAAAGTGTAGCTCGTAAATGTCGTGAGTTATTAAAAGAAGAATTTGATCAAGATATTGAAAGTTACACTTATGGTAGCAACTGTAGAGCAGGAAATTTGTTATATGGGCTATCAAAAATGAGATTCAAACAAGGTAAAGGGGATCCTGGTGGATTTAAACTGTTTCTGTCTCAAAATGGTCTCAGCACTGGTGCATTACCCCGTTATGTTGGAAATCGTTTCCACGTTATATTCCATCTGGCTGCTGTTGTCTTCAGCTTACGTGATCTACTAGTTACTTACCTGGAAACCAGATGTAATGTTAGTAATCCATTGAAACCTGCGCTATTAAAGGATATGAAAAATCCATTGATCTTGACTCACCTGAGAGTGCTTGGTATCATAGGAAAGCTATTGACTGGACCATGGATGAAAGTCTTTTATGCCAATACTGCAAATTTGACTAACCTCCAAACTAGTGGATCTATGAAAACATGTATTGCTAAACTGAAAAATTATAAAGATGACCCATTGATGGTGTTGAGAACCAACACTGATGTTTTTGGAACTATTTTGATTGGTGACGGTGTCGCTCAAGACAAGACATTCATGGCACTTCGGACACCACTCTCTGATTCTGAGGAAGAGCAACTGTTTTGTTCTATTGTTTCCAGTTTGATGGCTGGTTGTATGAAGTCCTGGAACGTCAGCTACATGATTATATTAATGGTGATTTAGCAAATCCTTCAGAGGAATTGCTCAAACAAACTCAATCTGTTCCTACTCATAACATGTTTGCTGAAAGAGTGATGGGTTTGGCTGATCATCATTTTAAACGAGCTCCGAACGCCACTGTTGGTTTTCTTGATGGCAAGATAAAATCGTGTCAGAATCAAACTATAGAATGGCTTGATAGCAAACCTGTAACTGAACAAAAAAATATTGTTGCGTTCAGTGTGAATCGTGCTCGCTACATGAGGAAAATAATCACACAAAGGTCAAAGTCAATAATGAATGAGCGGAAAAAGCGCAGTGACAACAAAGTGCAAAAGTGTGATATGAGCCATCGTAGAAAAATGGAAAGAGCTATCAGGTCACTGTATGAAAATGGTGACCCTGAACAATTTTTCAAGGACTTTGATTGTAATGCTGAAAAAAAAGAACTTATATCCAAAATACTTAATGATGTCAACAGCCTCAGTGACCGCCTCATTGAACATTCTTGGCATGACTTGGAAAGTGCGGAACAGTCCACCTATTTGGGAAAGATTGTTTGGGCTAAGTCCAAAGCTAAAATTCCAACAGTGCGCATTGCTTATTGGACAGCCAATGAAACGTTTCAGGATGCTGAAGATTACAAGCTGACCGTTCCACAAATCATCTGCGATTTTATGACTGGAGATCTGACATTTATTAATTAGCTTGAAGGTATGAATCGGTGAAATACTTGTGGATATATATACCCACATACATGCCTTATTTCTGTTTTTTTATGGTTAGATTTGGAATCTACAAGTAAAAACCTAAATTTTGATACCCTACAAGGCATGGTTAGGTTAGGTGGGGTGAAATCGTTAATTCAATATGGCCGCCATAAAAAATCTAATATGGCCGCCAAATAACGCACAATTTGGCTTTATTTGTTCTAATTTCTGTATAACTGATGTGTTATGATGTTGCAACTTGTTTTCTGGGCACTGTTATCTTAAAGAAATGTTTGCAAAGCTCAGCTACCCTTTAGACGCGAAACTCACATCGAAGGTCATATGAAGTTCAAGGTCATGGTGACCTTTGTCAAGGTCAAGGATATTCAAAAATTTTGTCTCGGGTTGAAAACCTTGGGATGTATGTCTGCTGAAAATTTCATGTAGTTATCTTTACTGTGAGAAAAGTTATGGCTGTTTCAGTAAGAAATCTCATAAAACAATCACAGTTTTTCAGTCTTTTGTCTAGTTAAATCAAAGACAAAAGGTGACTAATTTCCATACACTTAAATTTTAATATTTCCGCTACTAGGTGAGCTAGAAAGAAAAGTTATATACCATTGGCTTTGTTTTTTGCTCTTTCACATGAAATTGGTTTCAGGACTCTATCTCCTGTTTGAAAAAAATTTACAAGTGCCTACTAGAGGTATATTGAATTATTTCCCTTAGTTGATCCATTTCTTACCTTAACAATGGTAAACATTTCAAATTTTATTTTTCAATTTCTAGTAGGGCCTATTCTGCTTCATTGTGTTATTCTTGATATTTGCATATTGTTTAATATTTCTATTGCTTAAAAAAGTGTGTTAAAATGTTTGTTTAAAATGCAATGGACTATAAATTGGCCTAATTAGCATATATGCCATCGATGAAATTCCGTCCTTATTCGTTTTGTTTGTCAAATTTCATTACTAAGAATGAGCGTCAGTACAGTCAATAATAATAAAGTACCTTGGGTTGAATTTCAAGACGGCAATCGACAGCTTTTGCCGACGATGTATAACGTAACCGTTGATGTATCTTTGTACCGACGGCTTCAAAATGCCGTTGACAATTTCAATCACTGACACCAGATTTTGAAAATTCTATAAAGATTCTGAAAAGTTTGACATGAAATCCAAAGTTACTGCAGCTGATGCCATAACTGTATGCCGTATGGTGCTGCCACCTTGCAAAATTCCTGCGCTGGCATCAACAACTATTTCCATAGAGTGCTGCCACCTAACAAAAACAACTGCTATTAACATGAATTTTGATCTGAATTTTTAGCCCACTTGGGACTTTAGTCCCAGCGGGCTATTGCGTTCACTTTTCGTCCGTCCGTCCGTAGACGGAATCCAGTTATTTTGGGAAGTTTTGAAGATGCTTCAAGGTAATGTCTTGATATTTGGTTTATACGTGTATCTACCCTAGACATATCTTCAGCCCAAAAACTGGCCCTGTCAGAATCAAGATGACCGATTGGCAGCCATTGTTGTTTGTCAAAATCAGCACTTTTTACACTTTTTGAATTTTTTTGGGGAAATTTTGAAGAAGCTTAAATCAATTACCTTGATCTTTTGTATATATTTGAATACCCCAAGGGCCCATCACCATGAGAAAAATTGGGTCAATCGGACTCGAGATGGCCGTCCTATGATATTTTTAGTGCCCAAAAATGTCAATTTTGGCCCAAATTCTGAATCCTGTACTTTTACTGGTTTACCATTTCTCATTGCAATTTGTGAAGGGTATTCTTTGGAAAGGGATGTTTTTTACCTGAGCCAGGTATTTTTGATCGGCCAATTATGACGCAATTGCCGGCCATCTTGGTATCATCAGTACTCATTCGTAGGTGGGGAAAAGTTTTTCCACATTATATTGATACCTAAGCATATTTTGTTACCACAATCAATTGCAAAGTTGTAGCTCATGACATTGTTTATGATTGTGGTGAGTTTTAAGGACATTAGTTATTCTATATGGTCACCGGGGGGCGTTGAATAGTAGAATAACTTAGTATTTCCTTAATAAGATAAAATCCCACTATTTACAGATTAAAAGAATTTAAAAAGACGATGATCTCTAGGGTGAGATCGAAAGGTCGTGTCTTTTATATATTTTTGATTGAATAAATAAATTCTGGTTTTTAAATTCTTTTAATCTGTAAATAGTGGGATTTTATCTTATTATCCGTTCACCATGTTTGAGTGTGGTTATCGTTCTATTAGTATTTCCTTATTAGATTGGTACCTAGGCATATTTTGTTACCCTGATCAATTGCAAGGTTGTAGTTCATGATATGTTCTATGATTGTGGTGAGTTTCAAGGTCATTGGGTTTTGCATATGGTCACCAGGGGTCGTTGAATAGTAAAGTAACTTAGTAACTCCATATCAAATTGGTAACGAGGCATATTTTGTTATCACAATCAATTACAAAATTTTAGCTGCTGACATGTTCTATGATTGTGGTGGGTTTCAAGGTCATTGGTTTTTGTATAGGATGATCTTAACTTCTTCATTACCACTTGTGATGTATATTTACGTCGCAAATATTGACCTCTCACCATGCATGACGTATATTTATGTCGCCGATATATGTGTTTACTACAATCGCTGGTGTGGTGAGTCATTTCACTGCTGGCGTGTAGCCATACTATATGCTTGTCTGCCTCAATTTAGTTCCAATTTTTACTCATAGATGGAGGATTAGTACCTCTAACAGCCTCTAATATCGAATTTATTTGAATTGAATTATGCCATTGGGTTCGAATCCTGGTGAGGTACGTTACATTATCTGCTGTAGTGAAGAGGTTAAATACATCTTGAGTAGTTTCGATCAACCGATTACCACGCAATTTATCATCTTACAGTGTTTGCTGCTGCAGTGATCAGTCCACTTGAATTGATTCGAACAAAAATGCAGTCACAGAAGTTAAGCTACATGGATATTGGTAAGGCAGTGAATCTGGCGTTAGAACGAGGAGGTGTAATGTCATTGTGGTCAGGACTCGTCCCTACAGTGCTACGTGATGTTCCATTCTCAGGTATGTAATTACTTTAAAAAATATACAAAATGATAACTTTCTAGCCTACTTGGTCATGGCCCAAACGGGCTTTTGCATTCACCTTTTTTCCATCTGTCCATTTGGGCACTTGTTCATTCATTCGTAGACACAATGTAGTTATTTTGGGATGGATTGTGTTGATATTTGGTTTTTCAGACACTTCTTTCCCCCCAAACTGATCGGCTGTTAGCCAGTGTTGTCAGCTGAAATCATTAATTTTTACTCATTTTCAGCCCACTTGGGACTTAGGTCCCAGCAGGCTATTACATTCACTTTTCGTCCGTCGTCTGTCTGTCCGTTTGTCCGTAGACGGAATCCAGTTATTTTGGGGACTTTTGAAGACGCTACAATGTTATGTCGTTATATTGAGGTTACTCATGTATCTACCCTTGACAAACCTTCAGGCCAAAAACTGGCCCGGTCAGATTCAAGATCGCCGACAGGCAGCCATTGTTGTTCGCCAAAATCAGCACTTTTTACACATTTCAAGTTTTCGAGAGAAATTTTGAAGACGCTTTGATCAATTACCTTGATTTTTCATATATATTTGTATCCCCCAAGGGCCCAGAACAGATATCTTTATTAGCTGAGACAGGTATTTTTGATCAGGCAATTATGACGCAATTGGCCACCATCTTGGTGTCATCAAGTACTCATTCATAGGTGGAAAAAAGTTACCTAAGCGTATTTTGTCACCACAATCAATTGCAAAGTTGTAGCTTATGACATGTTTTTTGATTTTGGTGAGTTTCAAGGCCATTGCCTTTTTGACGCCTTATAAAATGTTACCACTATGAAACCTAAACAATGTTAACCATTCAGCGTCATTTTACAAACGACAACCGTAAATCGATGTGCAAAACGTCACAGGTCTATGTGTACACATACAAGCTATTTGGCAAAATATTATTGACAAAGATGTAGAATGGCTTCCTATGATTATTAGGCCAGCCGTAGGCTGAGCCTATTACTATACAAATGGAGCGAATTTAAATGACATGGTTTCCACACAAAAGGCTCTTTTGCTTGCCAAGTGAGGGCATATTCGAACAATTCACGTATTTAAGCGTAATCCATTCTCGGAATCGTAGCGAGCAGAATTTTGAAATAGGGTCTCATAAAAATGTTTTCTGCATTTTTCACGAAAGTTAAATCGGGAAAATTTCAATTTTTATCAGCCAATCAGGAAGTTGTGTCTTCCCTGTGATTGGTTTATCTGAAAATATCAGCAGCTGTTCACGTGAATTATCGCGATTTCATTACTGGCGCTTTTGCGCATGACGTCATGTATCAACACGCGACAATACTTCCGCGTTCGCTACGTGTTCGCTGATTGGCCCATTTACTGGGAAATTCCACAGAAGCCTAATGTGGTTTGTTACAAGCGCTGTGATTGGCCCGACCCGATTCTGGCATGGCTTTAGCTTAGTGGGTTCGAATCCCTTGACGGGTGAAGATGATGGATCGTATCTATTGAAACAAATAAGTTTCCCGGTTGGGCAGCCGCGGATATCTACCGGAAGTGTTCCGGTTCGATATTTTGAGGTTTCTTTGAATTTTGGAGTGATATTGAAATCCGGTAAATACCAGCGGTAGATTGTGAAAACCCATTGCATGATATTTGTATTACTTAATCAACGAAAAGCGTCGGGGCCGCGCCAGGAGTTTTCGTGATTCAAGTAGCGCAATAGCCTACTTCTTCGTGTTCGTCCACCTCAATTTTCACTCCGCCGATCTCTGACACGGCTCTGTCCCCGTCGACGCTGTGATTGCACTTTCGTACCACCAAAATTTTTTATTTCTATATCAGGGAGGTCTGGAGAATAAAAAAGTCAAAATTTGGATATCACATAGGCCTGATTTCATCGAATAAGTCGACCATGGTCGTTACGTTTCCGTACTTATTACCACCTAAAACCGTCTGAACAATTTTGTCACAACCAACATTTCGTTTACAGAAATCAGGTGTTCACGTGAATCCGCGGTATCGTCTACTGTTTTACTTCCGGGTTTTATTTTAAGATTTAAAATCGTATTTCAAGATCGATTTCTATGAAATCTTTAGTTGATTTGGTGTTTGGGAGGAATTTTTATTTGCTCTACAGAAAATTCATCCTTGACAATTGCGCAAGGTTCGCGAAAAAAAGGTTTTACCAAATCGGGTGTATGACCTTGATATGCTTATTAGCCATGTGCCCGAATTGCAAATTCAATCAAATTTTATTCTGCCAAAAAATGTTAAATACAATTCGCTTTCCGAGAGTTAATGGTATGCTGCATGGAACAAAGTTGTTTTGAGATGGGTCTTGAAGCTATTGAGGTCGAGAGATAACCATCTAGATAGTTCGTGTTAGTTCCAAATTTTTGAAGACGCTTCAAGGTAATGTCTTGATATTTGTTTTATACGTGTATCTACCCTAGACACATCTTCAGGCCAAAAACTGGCCTTGTCAGATTCAAGATGGCCGACTGGCAGCCATTGTTGTTCGCCAAAATCAGCACTTTTTACACATTTTTGAAGTTTTCGAGGGAAATTTTGAAGACACTTTTATCAATAACCTTGATCATTCGTATATATTTGTATCCACCGAGGGCCCATCGGCATGAGAAAAATTGAGTCGATCGGACTCAAGATGGCCGTACTGTGACCTTTTTTGTTCCCAAAAATGTCAATTTTGGCCTGAATTCTGAGTACTGTAGCTTTCTAATGGTGCGCCATGTTTCATTGCAATTTGTAATGGGTATTCTTTGGAAAGGGATCTTTTATATCCAAGAGGGTATTTTTGACCAGGCAATTATGACGCACTTGGCAGCCATCTTGGGGTCATCAGTACTCATTCGTAGGTGGAAAAAAAGTTTTTCCACATCATAATTGATACTTAAGCATATTTTGCTACTATAATCAATTGGAAAGTTGTAGCTCATGACATGTTCTATGATCGAGGTGAGTTTCAAGCTCATTGGTTTTTTTATGGCCACCAGGGGGCGTTGAACAATACAATAACTTAGTATTTCTATATAACATTCGTTCCTGCTGTCTGTGTTAACACACGATTTTACTATGTAAATGATATTGAGCAGGGAGTGTATATTGATAAATATAACCCACAGATTACATCATTTATAAAAAGCAAATCTGACAGGCTGGCCATTGTGCCCCTTGGGGCTCTTGTATAATGACCTCTATTTGAACGTCAAAATGTTATATTGCATTGAATATCATGAGAAGACGTATTGTAATAGTAAAGGATGTATGATTATATCAGAAGCGGCAGGCATATATAGCATTGATAAGTAAATCGGATTATTCGGTTAAATGGCGGATGTAAACACGATTTGGAAGTCTGATATAAAAGTCAGACCCTGACATGGGGATGCTGGTGGAATGACGAAGCTATCTAAGATCTGTGTAGGGCCGGCGTGAATTTCATCGGCGGCTACAAGCGGTCAATATAAAAACATAAACATATAATTTCAATATTCAAATGGTTTAGAAAATATGTTCGATATTAGGGGTATGCAGGTTTCATGAGATTAGCAATTTATAATAGCATAGCTGTCATATACGGCTCCGCATCCACTGATGGCATGTGTATTAGGTGACAATTCAATTCAATTCTTTATTGATCCATTGAAATTCCGGGATAAAATTCCCAAATTCAATTAAGTTACACATTTTAAGATAAGAAAATACGAAATACAAGACACACGGGTAATTCATACAGAATAACATAAATAAGTTATTTAACCCTTTTAGTGCGTCTACACCGCAACGCGGTGTATAATTCGGTGATCGACTTTGCTAGTACACCGCGACGCGGTGTACCGTTATTCACCGATAATTTTCAGTGACCGTACCCTGGCGCCACCTTCTGACAGTTTCTAACACTAATTTACATACGTAGGAATACTATAGACACGCGCCTGTAGTAATATGCGGGTAATATTGCAGTATTATAAGTATTGATTTCATCGAGTTGTAAATCGTAGCGTTTTGTTTTTTGTACAAAATGGCGGCGCATCGTCCGAAGCGGCGTAGATTTACGCTGGATCAAGCACTGGATTCTATATCTATGGATGAAGATTCCGACCAGTCTGGGGATCGGGACGATGAATTAGACGCTGGCCCCTCACATGTTGACTCCGATTGGGAATATTCAGATAATAGTGGCGGTGAATTATCGGAAGAAGGTGAGGCTTTTTTTCTATTGGCTATAGCAGTATACTAGTTGGCCTAATGTACTGTACAGGCACGTTGCCGTTGAAAACAAATTTTGATTGCCGCGGCGAATTGTCGATTTTGACAGGTTCTGTGGTGAATTTACTACTACATGTATGTGTCAAAAACATGGTATTCGAAGAAAAAAACGTAATTCAGTAAATTATTGCCGCGGTATTCGTCGCTGCAGTTCCAACGCCACACTGTAGTGTAGGCTATACCCGTAGTGTATACCGTGATGCCTGCTGATGTATTGACAGTGTGAAAATACATGAAATCACAGAATATACTTATAATTCATAAGAACACTCACTCATTCCATAGGCCTACTTTAATTGTAGCGATTTCCAGGATGCCCGGCGTTTTATATAATGATAATCAAAACATTTAGGCCTATAAATAAAGCGCTCCAATATCCAATATCTGCCTATTCTAGTGTAGGCTATATTTTGAGGCTGCTTATTGACAGCTGTATTCATTGGCTTTAGCCCTAGGTCTATTCAAAAAGGTAGTCATACAATCAATATAGGCCAATATTACACTAATTATTTCATTGTTCTCTTTTAGATTCAGATGGAATAACTTTGAATGAAACACCAGCGCCTGAGGCCGCCAGTGACGCTAGCAGTGACCGATTGAGATCACGGAGCAGCAGTTCTCTTGATGGTAGGCCTGATTCACACACTCTGCCAGTATTTGTTTTTTTTAGCCCACTTGGGACAATAGTCCCAGCGGGCAATTGCGTTCACTTTTCGTCTGTCGTCCGTCCGAAGTCATTTGTTTTTGTATACGGTCACCAGGGGGCATTGAATAGTGGAATAACTTAGTATTACCATATTATTTTGGTACCTACGAATATTTTGTTACCACAATGAATTTCAAAATTTTAGCTCATGACATGTTCTACGATTGTAGTGAGTTTCAATGTCTTTGATTTCAAGATATGTTCACCAGGGGGTGTTGAATATTGAAATTGTCAGATTGTTGAGAATTTCAAACCACTTTCCAAGTGGGCGTGGTGTCCCTGGACCCCTCGTTCTACCTGAACTGCAAGTTATTTTGGCCAATGCTAATTAGTTCATTGTTCTCTTTTAGATTCAGATGGAATAACTTTGAATGAAACACCAGCGCCTGAAGCCGCCAGTGACGGTAGCAGTGACCGATCAAGATCACGGAGCAGCAGTCCCATTGTAGGTAGGCCTGATTTACAAGCGCAACGTGGACGTGGGCGTGGTCCTCGCGGGCGGGGACGCGGTGGTCGTGGAGGCGGTGCACGTGGACGTAGAGGGCGTGGACGCGGTCCTGGTGCACGCGCTGCACGGCCTAACATTCCCCCACCTCGCCAGTGGGCTGTAACGCAGTCACCTGATTACACCCCCATGGATATACAGTTCACTGGACAAGAAAGGTTGCGCATACGTATACCCGAAGCAGACAAAAATAATGCATACACATACTTTTCGTTATACATGACAGACACAATTATTGATTTGATTGTCCAGGAAACAAATCGGTACGCTGAACAGTACATCCAAAGTAACAGGGAAAATCTGAGTGATCATTCCCGTGTCAGTCAGTGGACGCCTACAAACCCAAATGAAATTCGAACCTTCATAGGACTTGTACTCCTGATGGGAATCGTTCATAAGCCTGAGATACCCATGTATTGGTCAACAGATGAATTATTCATGACACCGTTATTCGGCCAAGCGATGACAAGAGATCGTTTTCAATTGCTCTTGAAATTCTTGCATTTCGCTGATAACGAACACCCAGACTTCAATGTGCAGCAGGAAAATCGTGATCGTTTATACAAAATTCGAAATTTCGTGCGTAAGGTCAGGCAGTCATGTGCTCGTGTTTATTCTCCTGGTGAGAATATTAGTATTGATGAATCTTTATTGCTGTATAAAGGGCGCCTGATATTCAAGCAGTTTATTCGAACGAAACGCTCTCGCTTCGGGATATAGTTTTATGAACTTTGTACAGCAGACGGAATCACATAAGATTTCATGATTTATACTGCGGAGAATCTATTCCGAGATCACGCGGACCCAAAACCTGAAATGAAACAAACCGAAAGAATTGTAATCAATCTAATGCAATCTTATTTGAATGAGGGACGTACGCTTTACACAGATAATTTCTATACTTCACCTGATTTAGCGCAATATCTGCTGGATAACGGGACTTACCTGTGTGGTACAGTCAAGGCAAATCGTGCTAATTACGCCGCATGTTTGAGGGGCACTGAATTAGAAAAAGGTGAGATGGCCTGTGCCCAGTCGGATGATAGATTTCTAGCTGTCAAATACCGCGCATCTCAGGATAAGGCCGATGGGAAGCCAAAACAGGTTTTCATGCTAACGACTAAACATACTGCTGATATGGTAGAGACTGGAAAAAAAGATAGAGATGGCAATAACATTATCAAACCACGCTGTATCAATCAATACAATAAGCACATGGGAGGCGTGGACACTGTAGATCAACAGTTACATACAATGCCAGCAATCCGAAAAGCGTATAAGTGGTATAAGAAGATTTTCGTAAGACTTCTGCTGCAAGTTTGCCTGAATGCAAACAAAGTGATGAACAAAAATATCAATGGAAACATGACGTTCCTCTCATTCATGCATGATACTGTTGGGACTCTATTGACATTCACACCAAGATTGAACAAGGAATTGTATATCATCAATGTTGTCACTCGTCTCACAGGGCGCCATTTCCCTACACAGAAGCAGCCTATACGGATGCAAAGGCTGATCGTCGACCCACGAAAGCTTGCCGAGTTTGTTGGGCCCAAGGTCTTCGTTCTCCTATTGGAAGAGAGATAAAAACTGTCTGGATCTGCGCAGATTGTCCCGATAAACCTGGCTTGCATATTGATAACGACTGTTTTAGATTGTACCACTCAAAACTTTATTACGGAAACGTCTGAATGAACCGGCTACCAACCAACTAAAAGAAAAACTAGATATCACAATTTTACATGACTTTATATGCATTTATTGGTTCTAAATGAGTTTATGCGCAGTTATTTGTTATACATGAGTACACTTATTTGTTCTAAAGAGTTTGAATTTGTTTTTGTTGTGTTTGATAACTTCACTTTTTTTAGCTCCGCTGTAACCGAAGGTCAGCGGAGCTGATGGGTTAGGGGGTTCGTCGTCGTCGTCCGTCCGTCCGCCGTCCGGTGTTCGGTGTCCGGCGTCAACTTTTTCTTTATATCCCTACTAGTCCTACAGTTCTGATGGGATCTTGATGAAACTTGGTATGAATGATCTATGGGGGAGTGCCTACAAAAGTACAGAGCCATAATTTTGATTTTGCATAAATTATGCAAATTAGGGCTATTTTTAGATTTTCACTAAAATCGCTACTCCTCCATCGATTTTCAGCGGATTTCAATCAAACTTGGTATGAATGATCTATGGGGGAGTGCCTACAAAAGTACAGAGCCATATTTTGATTTTGCATAAATTATGCAAATTAGGGCTATTTTTAGATTTTCACTAAAATCGCTACTCCTCCATCGATTTTCAGCGGATTTCTATCAAACTTGGTATGAATGATCTATGGGGGAGTGCCTACAAAAGTACAGAGCCATATTTTTGATTTTGCATAAATTATGCAAATTAGGGCTATTTTTAGATTTTCACTTAAATCGCTACTTCTACTTCAGTTTTCAGTAGATATCAACCAAACTTGGTACGAATGATGTATGGGGGAGTGCCTACAAAAGTATAGAGCCATACTTTTGATTTTGCATAAATTATGCAAATTAGGGCTATTTTTAGATTTTCACTTAAATTGCTACTTCTACTCCAGTTTTCAGTAGATTTCAACCAAACTTCATATGAATGATCTATTGGGGAGTGCCTACAAAAGTAAAGAGCCATATTTTTGATTTTGCATAAATTATGCAAATTAGGCCTTTTTTAGATTTTCCTTTCAATCGCTACTCCTCCAATTTTCAGCGGATTATAGGGGATTGTCTAAACCAGTATAGAGCCATATTCTAGATTATGCATAAATTTTGCAAATTAGGGATAATTTTTTTAGATTTTCACTTAAATCGCTACACCTTCTTCAGTTTTTATCAAATTGGAATTAAACTTTTTATGAATGATCTATGGGATGATGCCTACATAAGTATAGAGGATGTTTTGCAAATTAGTTCTATTTATAGATTTATCTTGTCAAGTGGCTATAATGTCCCTGAACATCTAGTTTTAAATAGATACTGATGTGATAGTCTATGCTCCAAGCCACAACAAAGACACCGGAGCTATATAAGCCGACAGGCTTCTTGTTTATGTTATACAATTATACTGTTTCATAAGCGAAAATCAAGGTTTTATTGCGTCAATTATTTTTTGTTGTAGTGTTACAGACTACCACCAGGGGTGTATATATATATATATATATATATATATATATATATATATATATATATATATATATATATATATATATATATATATAGAGAGAGAGAGAGAGAGAGAGAGAGAGAAAATCTAGATTTTTGAAATTCCTGGAAAAGCGCCAAGTTTTACTAAAATCATCATAAAAACTTCAAATTATGTTGAAATCTTTTGAAAATTGATGAAACTATAGAATTTATGTGGCAGCATATACATCCATCCTCAAAAGACTCATATTCTGAAGATTTGAGTAGCTAGGGTTAGTTTTCTGAACAGAAATGGTCCAATTTTTTAATTCAAGATGGCCGCCAGGTCATGTGACATCTCGTTGTCATAGCAACCGCAGCTTTTTTCGCCATTGCAACTTAGCCCTTCATGTCCCCTAGTAGGATACACCAACAGTTTTTGGATTAGGCTATTCTTAAGTATTTTATTAGGGCATATTTAAAAAGACCCAAAATAGCCCAATTTATGCTCAGCACTTTAGGGGAAAAATACCCAGCACTGAAAGGGTTAAATGACAATGTCTACTTCAACCCAGACTCAAGATTAGGATATCGAGTGACAACCAAACTGGGCCCCGGGGACTGGGCCGGCTGGCTACACGATATGCTCGAAGTCATGATGAAGCAGACATCAGAAGAGCTCTTTCTTCAACCATGGAGGCAATGAAGTTGCAGACCAGCTTAGAGGCAAAAGTGAATCGAAGTCGGTCGCAAGTTGACAATTTTTTTTTTTAATTAGACCAGTCGAAGACCTGTATCATCTACCCAATCGCCAAACCTCATAATTCCCCAAATTTCTTAAAACTTCAATTTCAAATTTGCAATTCCACATAAGCTTATCCCAGAAATTTTACATTTTACATTACAGGCGTCAAATAATTTATTAAAATTAATGTTCTTGTTGTATATGGCCCCAGGGGGCGTTGAATCATACAATAACTTAGTATTTTGATATTTTATTCTTACCTATGCATATTTTGTTACTACAATCAATTGCAAAGTTGTAGCTCATGATATGGTCTATGATTGTGGTGAGTTCAAGGTCATAAGTTATTCTATATGGTCACCATGGGGCGTTATATAGTAGAATAACTTAGTATTTCCTTATTATATTGGTACCTAGGCATATTTTGTTACCATAATAAATTGCTAAATTGAAGCTCACGACATGTTCTATGATTGTGGTGAGTTTCATGGTCATTGGGTTTTGCATATGGTCACCAGGGGTTTGAATAGTAGAATAACTTAGTATTTCCATATTATATTAGTACCGAGGTATATATTATTATCACAACCAATTGCAAAATTGTAGCTGCTGACATGTTCTATGAATGTGGTTAGTTTCAAGGTCATTGGTTTTTGTATATGGTTGCCTGGGGGCATTGAATATTGAAATTGTTAGATTGTTGAGCATTTGAAACCACTTTCCAAGTGTGTATGGTGTCCCTGGACCCCTAGTTCTATATGTCCACTTAGGGGAATGAAATTTTGAAATTGTCAGAATTGTCGCTTACCTACGTTTATTGGACATGATTTTTGGTCTCAAAAACTCGACTTATACACCGGAAAATACGGTAAGCGAAGTGTATTTTTGCTATAGCTTGTGACACTTTCTTGCTTAGATATGAACTAGCATGCGCAAGAGGCTAAGTTTCTCTTTCAAAACATTCAATGCAGTAATGAAATCTCTAATCCTATTGAAATTCAATGGAATAGGTTGCTTATTTATCAATTTAGTTATTTATCAATTTAGTTATTTATTTGTTAGTTTCGGAAGAACACTTGTGCTGTTACGTATATTCATGATTCACACATGCACGTCACAGAGACTCGCTGCTTTGTAGTGTATTGATCTATTCACTACTGCTAGCAACATACATGTATATGAAAAGCGCACCTCGCGTGTGGCCTAGTTAAAGTTTTCCAGAAACTGCAAATGATTCAACTGCATGCCATTATGGTAAGGCCAATTTGAGTCCACTTGGGACTTTAGTCCCAGCGGGCAATTGCGTTCACTTTTCGTCCGTCATCCGGCGATCCATTTTGTTACCATGATCAATTGCAAAGTTGTAGCTCATGACATGTTCTATGATTATGATGAGTTTCAAGGTCATTGGGCTTTGCATATGGTCACCGGGGGGTGTTGAATAGTAGAAGTTTCAAGGTCATTGGATGGGGTATTGAATATTGAAATTGTTAGATTGTTAAGCATTTGAAACCACTTCCCAAGTGGGCATGGTGTCCCTGGACCCCTAGTTTTAATTGGCTTGATTTATGAGGTAGACCTATTCAGATATCATTACCGAGGAAATAAAAATTAAAAAAAATTCCTTCAGTGAGATAGAATCACTTTTTGATGGAAGAGGGAACTGTCGATAGGGCAATATACATATGTCCAAACAAATGATTCTTGGAAAGTTCCAAACTCTGCACACTGTGATAAAAAAAGCTTGCATTTTAAAGTTTTTTCATCATCCAAACCAGGATTCTTATTCGGCGGAGGTGAAAACACTATCAGCAAGCGTGCATACATGTATTCTAATCTGTAGTAATACGTTGCAGTATCCGATGTCGGCATTAATACGACAGGTAGGGGAGAAAGCAAGTTAGGTTAATATTTGCTGATCTGGGTGTCAAACTGCTCAGTTGTACTAGAGCAGACGATATTTTCCGGCAGTTTATTCCAATCAAGTGTTGTTTTGACAAAGAACGAGTGTTTGTACTGTTCGGTGTTCGTACGGGGAACGATAAAGCACTTTGAGTTGTTGTATGTATAACGATTGGCGATGTCAGTTGTACAGGGATGAAAATCTTCCGACCATGAATGGCTAAAAGCGTTCATTTAAGAGAAATCGACGAATTTGTGGCGATTTTTAAAGAAATTTCAAGGAGCATTTTGTTTCATAAAACGGCTAGAAGGCCGATGTACAACGTTACATTGAAGTTAAATAACTGCTCCCTGCGGTTGGTTGAGCTCCCGCTGTCAATCAATGTAAGGGCATATTCGATTGACGCAGACAAACCGGTCTTTTAATCTCATCTATATCTATTAATCTGCTCGGTTCTAGTTTTTCATTTCCCAGTCATGGGAGAGTCTTATATGTTTATTTTTAATTTGATAGCCGTAGTATCGATTTTGTCTCCCCATATCTATTTCATTATGCAGATAACCGAAGATTCAATCGATACGCTACTTCACGGAAGATTATGCGCGCACAATCGAATATGCCCAAACCTCGTGTATTGCCACGATGATTGCTGTTTGATTTCGATGATGTTGTTCACCGAAATCAGCAGATTTTACGCATCCATGGAGTGTTCAAGGAAAACCTTACAGATGCATCAATCAGATGGCGCCTATAAATTACAAAGATAACATTCTGCGCCCGAGATATTAAGATCCGTGGATCTCTTGTTGAAAAATTCCGCGAATCCATGATTCTGCGATATGACAACACCCTATGATTCCAGTGTTCGTCACAAGCTATGAAAGCAGAGAAGAGCAGTGAATTGAAAAAAATTATTCACGGCCGTGGAAAGCAGTGAATTATATAGAAGGACAGTGAATTTGGGAAAGGGGCAATGAATCTTGGAAATTGTTCAATTTACAAAAATAGATTGTCTTCAAACTTCACACAGCCTACGTAGCCTACGTAATAAATGAAATTGTGCAGCATCCAGGTTCATGCCAAGCATGTGGAGAGTCTGAGTCATAAGGGAAACCCCATCACCAGGTGCATTTATATTCATGATGAATCATCATGCAGTTGTTGGTTACACGACGGGGTATATCTTAAAGTCGCTCGAAACAGTTTCGGTAAAGATCACTAAAAATCAAGACTTTTATTGTGAAAATCATTAATTTTAATTCTCAGAAATAACAAATGTTTTATTGGCTCGTCACAACCCTAAACAACATCCTAACTAGACCCAAACCCAGTTGAAAAAGCTGCTTTTATGATTTTTTTTAAGCAAACTATTACATATCCGGGGCCTGTGTAGTAAGTAGGAATAACCCTTACCCAGTAATGGTAATGATTTTTCTTTCATAATAACATTATTTGCAAATCTTTTTTGGTTCTAAAATATCAATGGGCTGCCTAACAAAGTACATTTGTGTTTTAAGCAGGGGCCTTCTATTGCAATGGCTTTGCACCAAAATAAAAGGCCCTTTGCAAAATTTTGCCGAGCTACTGTTAAGACAGCTGAAAGAAATTCAATTTCAAACACACATTATCATCTTTAACTTGTGTTCCTTTAAATCTTCCTAAGTCGATAGGCTTGACTTATGAGCCGTGTTTATACAATTCACAAAATAAGCAAAATTAGCAGTCCTTTCTCTGTGAGTGGGTTTTAACCTGTGAAATGTTTGGTCATACGTGTACATGTAAATGTGATACAGTTGACGCACTTGTGATCAATGAACACGTAGCAAACATTGCAAACATAGCAAACATTGGTTGAGCAAACATGTGAAAGCTAAAAAAATCGTCGATTGAGGAAATTTTAGGGCGGCCTATTTTCTCTGCATGGGAACCTCTGTGAAGTGTGTTAGAGAAAGCCTCTGTCAGTAAGCGCCCGAGCTGAATATTTTTTAATGCACGCTGATTGTAATTAATGCTATAATTGATGAAATGTTATTAACCCTTTCGCTGCTGAGGCCTATTTTTGCCCTGTGCTGAGCCTTTTTATCAAAATTTGAATTTTTCTTAAATAACTGCAATTGATCCATTTTTTTCACATATGAAACGCATAAAACTAATTGTGAATACATTTTTTCATAATTTTGATATTAGGCACCCCAATAGTAGCCATTTTGATACATATGGCTGACCATACTAAAAACCACCATTTTCCAAAAAAAATCACTAAAAATCGAGAAAAAAAAACCAATAAAATGATTATGGAGAGATGGCAGTACTGTACGGTAACGGGGGTGATATTATGGAACGAACGCCAGAATAAAAGAATTTCAAATTTTTGGTTATTATTTCGATTTTCCGGCTGGCACCCAGGAGCAATCTAAAAGATTTTGAAGATTTGCAAAACAATTTTTGAATTTTTTTTTTTGGAAAGCGCTGACAATTCAAACCAAAACGAGCGCCGTTGTGCTGCAGTCAATTTGAAAAGAATACTGATATGCGTGCTCTGCACGTCAGCCTCACACAAAGTGACGCAGTAGAAGCGTGCATAGCATGTCCATAGTACTGAAAGGGTTAAAAAGCATAGGTATGGACCCCTCCGGTCAACCTTTTTGTTATTTGGGGAATATGGAACCCTTTTTAGCTCTCGAGGAACGAGCGTGTTGGCATCGGCTCGTGTATGTTTACCGCAAACCAAAGCAAACCATTTTTACAGTCATTCAATTAACGAAAGATCTGATAAATAGGGGGGGTTAATAACGCTGTAAAAGTAGATCTGGCAACTTTGTTGTCACACGGAGAGTGACCAGGGGACTGAAATCCTTCTTCTGAATAAAAGAACTGACAACTCCGAAAACTTGGTTTAGACTGAGATGTTATTCTATACACAAAACTGACACATTATACAGAAAACCGATGAAGTATGAAGTATGGCGGGAAATGAAGAACCAATGAAATGTCTAATAATGTGAAATGCACATGAAGTGATATGAGTATATGACTATTTACAATGACACGTTTGGCCGGTAATAAGCTCACGATATGCGTGACAGTGTATACTATCATCGCGCCGAGTCACTGCTATATATAGACTCGCTCAGGTGATTTCTAACATACAGAACCATATATTGTAACCTACATTCGCAAACATGCGGCTGACTGCTGACGAGCGTATATATTAATTATATCCGTCATATAAGCAGATCATGATATTTTGGGGTAAAAATCTGACGCTAGAAAATCAGCTTATTAGCCGGAAAATACGGTAATTGCATTTCTTTTTTGTATACATGTATGATCAAAATTGATGGAACAACAATTATTCCTGCGGTTGATCAATGACCCATTAACACCTTGCTAATCTATGGATTTGAGTGATTGGTTTTCCTAAAGAAAATGAAAGTTGTGAAATTTCTATTCAATATACGCATTGAAAAACTGATGCCCAAAAAACTGTTTTGCTTATAAGTAAAACCCACAAAATATTATATGGTGAGCACATAATAGTAGCTCAATAATAGTCCGCTTCTTTTTTTATTTATTTCAGCCATATACTGGAGTGGTTATGAACTCTTGAAAGGATTATTCCTCTCACAGAAAGTCCAACAAGGTCAAAAGTTATCACTATCAGATTTTCTCATTTCTGGGGCTTGTTCAGGCATGGTATGTATAGAATATATATTGAATTGTCCCCCCCCCCCCCCCCCTACAGTGATCTCCATTGTAAAGAAAGTCCCAGGGGCGGTATGTACTCAGAAAACGAGCTCCGAAGGAGCACTTATCAGGAATGGAGGTCAGGGTATTTTCTATTTGTAAGTGCTCAGATGCGTTTTCCCAGCATTTGGGGTCATAATCAACTAGTTTAACTTTAATAACTTTTAAAGCCTTTGGCTAGAAAGCGATCGTCGGTAGTTTGCTTGAACTATTTTCCTGCCGGAGATTTGTCGCCCTACGTGTATAAAATAGTTTGATGTTCTTCCATTTATATAATAGATTAGATTTGTCAATAAAGCTCAGCAAGCATTTTCATTTGGTAACCTAATATTTGAAAAATATTTTGAATAAGATTTTTTCTACGGGCATTGAGACCTGAAAAATTTAGGTTGCTGGTTTCGTTAATTCAGCAGCTAGGTGCAGCAGTGTTTAAATCGTGACCTTCGCGCCCATTGATTTTTGGCTCACGTTAGCGAGCCTATGTCAACGCTCTGGCCGGTCGATTATCATTTGTATGCTTAATACACTACGCTCAAAGTTATTTTAGCCCACTCAAACGCGATTTCTGTAGCCTGTAATTTCATTACTAATGGGCGAATTGAAAGGGTTAAACAAAAGTATATTTCATAATTTGTTTTTCTGTATGGTGCACAAAGTTGAAAGCTGTGGGTTTCATATTTTTGAGAAATTAACCAAAAAGTGTAAAAAATTTGATTTATTTGAGCACTTTTTTATGCAGCATCTTTGATTGTCCAAAACAACACATGTGAAAATTCAATGCAATTTGCATCGGAAGATGCTAAAGAAATTCTAAAGAATTTGCGTTTATTTCTGAATAGTACAATCGCATTATTTTTTGGGCGTCTGCGAATCTATGTATAGTATCACCAACAATGCTATTGAATCCATCGCCAAAGGATAGCATGTCATTCTAAAGAATTTGCGATTCTACATTCGCGATTCTATCAATTGAATATCACTAATGTAAAGTGCGATTCATACTTTTGCTACGATTGCGATTCTAAAGAATTTGCGATTCTACGATTTATGATTATATGAATTGATTTTCACTAACGTAAAGTGCGATTCATAGGATCGCATACGATTGCAAAAGGATAGTATGCGATTCAAAAGAATTTGCGATTATTTCTGATAGTACAATCGCATATTTTTTGCGCGTCTGTGATTCTATGTAAAATATCACCAACAATGCGATTGTATGAATCGACACGATCGCAAAGAATCGCATTATTTTTGCGCATCTGCGATTCTATTTACACATAGCAACGAACTGTTTGCCATTATTAAACAATCAGCATTTAAACATCAAGGTATTTTTAAAAGTTTTGGAAATGATCCCAGAATGTATACCAAAACGCTATATTTTGATATCGGAATATGTTTTTGGAGAAACTGATTTTTCGTCACAGTGTAGATTCGGATACGTTGTGCCATTTTTTGTGATATTTTTACAATCACAGACGTGCAAAAGTTATGCTATTCTTTGCGATCGTGTCAATTCATACAATCGCATTGTTTGTGATATTTTACATAAATTCGTTATCATAAATTTCCTAAGTTAGGCCTATATGTATGGTTATGTGTATTCTGCTGTTCACTTTCGACCATCCGTCCGTAAACAGAATCCAGTTATTTTTCGTAGTTTTAAAGACGCTTCAATGTAATGTCTGTATTTGGGTTACACATGTATCTACCCTAGACACATCTTCAGCCCAAAAACTGGCTCTGTTAATATCAAGGGTCCAGTTCCACAGTTCCGAGTTAAGATTTGACTCTTGTTTTAACTAATTGAAAATGAACTAACTTTAACTCAAGAGTTAACTCTAACTCACAGCTGTGGAACTGGGTCAAGATGACCGACTGGCAGCCATTGTTTTCGCCAAAATCAGCACTTTTTACACATTTGCAAGTTATCGAGGGAAGTTTTGAAGACGCTTGATCCATTACCTCGATCTTTCGAATATGTTTAAATCCCTCAAGGGACCATCAGCATAAGAAAAAGTTGGTCGATCGGATTCAAGATGGCCGTCCTATGACCTTTTCAGTGCCCAAAAATGTCAATTTTGGCCCGAATTCTGAGTCCTGTAGCCTCCTACTGGTTAGCCATTTCTCATTGCAATATATGATGGGTATTCTTTGGAAAGGGATATCTTATATCTCAGACAGGTATATTTGATTAGTCAATTATGACACAATTGGTGGCCATCTTGGTATCATCAGTACTCATTCGTAGGTGGGAAAAAGTTTTTCCACATTATATATATATATACCTGAGCGTATTTAGTTACCACAATCAATTGGAAAATTGTAGCTTATAACGTGTTCTATGATTTTGATGAGCTTTAAGGGCATTGGTTTTTAGCCCACTTGGGACTTAAGTCCCAGCGGGCTATTGCGTTCACTTTTCGTCCGTCGTCCGTCCGTCCGTCCGTCCGTCCGTCCGTAGACGGAATCCAGTTATTTTGGGAAGTTTTGAATGGGTATTCTTTGAAAAGGGATGTTTTATACTTGAGACAGGTATTTTTGATCAGCCAATTATGACGCTATTGGCGGCCATCTTGGTGTCATCAGTACTCATTCGTAGGTGGGAAAAAGTTTTTCCACATTATATTGATACCTAAGCATATTTTGTCACCACAATCAATTACAAACTTGTAGCTCATAACGTGTTCAATGATTGTGGTGAGTTTCAAGGTCATTGGTTTTTGTATATGGCCACCAGGGGGCGTTGAATAATACAATATCTTAGTATTTCTATATTATATTCGTATCAATGCATATTTTGTAACCACAATCAATTGCAAAGTTGTAGCTCATGACATCATCTATGATTGTGGCAAGTTTTAAGGCCATTAGTTATTCTATATAACTGGTCACCGGGGGCGTTGAATAGTAGAATAACTTAGTATTTCCTTATTATATTGGTACCTAGGCATATTTTGTTACCATGATCAATTACAAAGTTATAGTTCGTGACATGTTCTATGATTGTGGTGAGTTTCAAGGTCATTGGGTTTTGAATATGGTCATCAGAGGGCGTTGAATAGTAGAATAACTTGGTATTTCCATATTAAATTGGTAACAAGGCATATTTTGTTATCACAATCAATTACAAAATCGTAGTTGCTGAAATGTTCTATGATTCTGGTGAGTTTCAAGGTCATTGGTTTTGTATATGGTCACCAGGGGGCGTTGAATATTGAAATTGTTAGATTGTTGAGCATTTGGAACCACTTCCCAAGTGGGCATGGTGTCCCTGGACCCCTAGTTGTATATGGCCACTAGGGGGCGCTGAATAATTCAATAACTTAGTATTTCTATATTACATTGGTAACGAGGCATATTTTGCTACCGCAATGAATTGCAAAATTGTAGCTCATGATATCGTCTATGATAATGGTGAGTTTCAAAGTCATTAGTTATTCTATATGGTCACTAGGCGGTGTTGAATAGTCAAATAACTAAGTATTTCCTTATTATATTGGTACCTAGGCATATTTTGTAACCATGATTAATCGCAAAGTTGTAGTTCATAGCATGTTCTATGATTTTGGTGGGTTTCAAGGTCATTGGGTTTTGCATATGGCCACCAGGGGACCTTGAATAGTAGAATAATTAAGTATTTCCTTATAAAATTGGTAACGAGGCATATTTTTTTATCACAATCAATTACAAAATCCTAGCTGCTGACATGTTCTATGATTGTGGTGAGTTTCAAGGTCATTGGTATTTGCATATGTTCACTAGGGGGCATTGAATATTGAAAATGTTAGATTGTTGAGCATTTGAAACCACTTTCCAAGTGGGCATGGTGTCCGTGGACCCCTAGTTTTACCAAGGAATCAACATGGAGAAGCAACCATGTATAAGCTCTCTTCACAAAGAAGAAAGTTTAAAAAAGATAACATTTTATGATCATTATACATGCAACTTTTGTTATCTTTACTAGATACACCACACTTGCATGAATCGCAATGACACGTGTGAAAATCCGAAGCCAGAATGAAAATTGCATAGTCTATTTATTTTCGTCTGACATTGATTATTTTGGGATATTTCTCTATTCTTCGGCCAGTGAAACCTTGTAGTCTAAATAAACCATTGTTTTTTTATCCTTTTAAACATGCAGCATTTATTAGATTTATAAAATGCTTTTAAGTCGTATAATACATGTACACAGAACAGTAGAAGTGGTGTCATCCGACGCATCGCCTTGGGTATAGGCCCGATACACAAGTCACTCTGGAGTCAGTAGTCAATGTTAAGAGATTAATTACCTAGGTTCTCCATTTTTTTTCGTTGGGAAGTACATGTATTATTAATTTGTTGAGTGGGTATCCCCGCAGGAAAACCAGGTAACTATTTATAGCCAAAATGATGAAATATTTTTCGAAAATTCTGCGATTACGTGATTCCGCATTATGACAACACTGATAGAAAATACATGTATAGGTGTAGCTGAAATTAAACAAGCGCCAACATGTTTCACCCTGCTTCCACAGCCAAGCAAGTCCGGTAGATTTTTCTTTAGGCTTATAAATATGTGATGGGTTATATTCATGGAATTATTTGGTATTTTTCAGGTGGCTGCAGTTTTAACTCTACCATTTGATGTAATTAAGACTCACAGACAGATTGAATTAGGTGAAGCCAGCTTAACTGACAGTAAGTTTATAGGAAGTTATATATAAGTTGCCGTGACTAAAACGACGGGGGTTTTTTATTCGGGACAAATCACCACAGATCAGATCCTCAGCACTTGATTCAAATGCCCGACAAAATTAACAAAATAGTCATTTTAACCAAAGCTACTCAATTTAATAGCGACTATTCTTGAATAATGTGGCAACACAATGTGGAGACAACAGACATAAGATCATAATACAGTGCTTCATCAAGCCAAAAATAGAGGGGCGGTCCGCCCCGCCCCCGAAAATAGCTGCCCTTGTGCCCTTCAGATGAGTCCCATGCTTGCCCTTGTGCCCTCATCACTTGCTGTAGGTCCGCCCTCCTGCCCTTGTCAGTCGGCTTTCAAAATAAGCCGTCGCATTCGACTGTTAGTAAGTATCCTGCGACGGCTATGAAATATCTCGTATGATATCAACGATAGTAGCTCATGTGATCAATGGTTATATTTAAATGTACTGCAGTCAGTGTGCATCATGTGAAAACGTGCCTCAGACGCATGGCCTAGTTTTAGTTTCCAGGAAATTGGCTGACTTCCAAACTACTGCCAATCATTCTAGGGACTGCCGCTGTAAACCTGGTGGTGTATATATGATGGATTGTTTCGTTTTGAACACATCGTGATGCTCTGGATCTTTTTATCTAGACTATTAGACAAATTTTATATATACAAGGTGAAAAACTCGCAGAGATAATTAGTTTGAGTAGCCTAATAGCAATAATGTGTTCTTAAGCTGGCTGCTTACCAATTATCAACAGTTACTTGCCAATCACTAACACTATCAATTTAAATCAATTAATTTGATATTTCTAAGATTGAAAATATGCAATTTCATGTAGGCCTATACACTATTGCTGGCTCTTTTTCGCTGTATCATTTGCTTTTGAGATTGCTTTTTCTGCTATTTTTTGTCTGCAACTGGTTTTCCAAACTGGTTTTCCAAATCATTTTGAAAGCCCTATCAATATTGATTAACTTTTGTTCATTGACAGGCATAGGTGTAAGGATGTACTGTTGTCTAGTGTGTCACTCATGGCAAAATCAGAGTTAAACATAGCTTCTAGTCCTCAATCGGAGTAGGGGGTACCTCAATTCTATGCAATAGGGAACATTGCAGGTTGCCCCTAAAACAGACATGAGTGCGTTATTATGTGCCCTTGCTCCAATGGAATCACGCACAAAAATACTCTTATTTGAAATCAGCACCCTGCCCCTTTTTAATGCTAGATGAAGCACTGTAATATAAAACACAGTTCAGTCAAAATGATATAATTGGATAGCGAACAATACAATTTGTTTCGAGTGCGCGTTCACGACGTCTCCTCCGCACGCAACGATATATTCAATCCTGTGAATTTACTGAGCGAAAACCTGATCCGCTTTTTCCATAATACGACATAAACTGAGAATATTATGCAACACTCACGATTTTGGACGAATTCCACAATTACTCACAGGCGCACGCACGATACGCTGGCAGACACGGACGTCCAACCGATTTAGAATAAATTTCGGAATCCACTCCAGTGGAATCAGCGCGATCTACATGAATCGAGAATTTGGATATCAAACGAAGAATCAACATTTCATGCAGGAGTGGAACTATGCAACTATGACGGTTGCCTCATCCAATTTCTTCATCAGCGTTCGTCACCGGGTCGATTCAAATTCGTTAATCCACAGATCTTTCAGTCACCAACTGGTAGTTCAGCACATTTTTATAGTAGGGAGCAATTCCCAATAAAAATTCTACAACTTCACAGATCCTTCATAAAACACAGACTCATCAAGCTACCATCTTGTCATACGTGGCAAAAAGCCAACCTAAATTTTCCTACAGTATCTCTATAATTACAGACTCACGTCCCTGTGGAAGATTTAAGAATAAATTCAAAACAAAACAAAACTAATTCATAATTCATTCTACTTATATGGCAGCACGTGCCAGAACACAGAGATAAAGCCTCCACGTGCGCGCAGAGTGCATTAGACTGTTACACACACTTGTACAATATACACTACTACATAGCTAGTGATACTGTAACGCTGCTTGCTGGCGCGTGCACGTTCGATATGAAAATACGCTTTAGGGCATCCCAAATAATTGTCTGTTTGCGAGTAAAACCGATTCAAGTTTTCAGGATGAGTCGGTAGGTAGGTGAAATTTCTGGGCATTAAAAACCAAATTTATCACCTTTTCTTACATGGAAACAATATCACAAATCTGCGTTGTGCACGGGAAATTTGTATTTATCCTAGATTTCAAGAATAATTCTAGAATTATAACTTCGTCCAGAGCGTCATCTCTGTTCAAAATGAAATAATACATTGAATATATGCGCGCTTTTACGTCACTAGCTTAAATGTAGTCACTAAGAATGAGTGGCAGCTTATTGGAACACTGCCAGTTTCTTGAAAAAACACACGTCAAGGCATGTTTTCACACTTCAAACATACGTAGCTCATACATCGGCAGTGGGTCGGCTGTTTTTATAAAAAATAAAAGTTTTCACTCTGCACCTTTGAAGTCTGGTCGTCCGAACCTTTTAGAGCATATGAGCGCTGTGTTTCCTGTTTGATAGAATTTGTAATAAATTGTAATTTCTTGTGACCTGAAAACACTAAGCAGCAAAGTAGGTCTAGGTCTGAATATAATATTCAGACCTAGACCTGGTATTTTAGCTTCCGCAGCCATACATTGGAAGAGATTTCCAAGAGTCAATATTCAGCCACCCTTTGATTTTATTCTAATATTTTTGGTTTACCTATGTTATGGCTGTTGGTTGACAGTCTGCCAATAGTATGTTAAATCGCGGCACAAAATTTAGTGGTAATACTCACAGGGTTGTCTTTTATGGTGAAGCAATTAGAATTGATGCGCGGAGGTCAGGCCGGCAAGCTGAGAACGGCTGATTAAATATTTTTCGAGAAAAACGTGAAAAACATCGAAAATTCTTCGCTTTCTACAAGTTACTTGTGTTGACCTATATTTGTGTTTCCGACGTGAATACGGGAAATTCTCGGAATTTCCAAGAATTTCGGCACCTCTGACGTAATTTTGGGAGTCACAAAATGGTGGGCAATTCATTTGACATTTGTGCGGAGCTTAGTTCGTTTAGAGTTTGTTCGTTTGTGAGGATTATAATGGAGTCAGCTATCTAATTTAGCGTCTCGAACTTAGTAAGTGTGGCAATTTCTATAGTCCTAGCTTGGCTTTGACTACAAAATACGTTCTTTCTTTGAAAAAGTAATAGACGATGGCGCCAGCCCGAGCCGGCGGTGATAACGCCGTTTTTGGAGAGAGGCCAGTCGACAAATGTTTTGCATCGTTTTGTTGAAATGACAGTTAATTGGTCCACACAGTTGTGTGCGCTTTTTCATTTAGGCCATAGGCCATAGGCTAATTTGTGTGTTTGACGATGTTTTTGCGGTATTTTGGCATGCTTCGCGTAACAGCGCATACACGTTAAAATCCGCGCACTACGTAAATCAGCTAGTAAGTAATCCAAAAGCTAACATACGTACATACAAAGTGTATGTATGCTCTGTATTTGCGTGTATACACTCGCGCTGCACGACTTCGCTATCCTAGCGCGTATTATAAATACTGTCATACGCTGTCTGTTCCTAAGAAAGAAAGTGTGCTCCTCTTTTAATTTCGTTAGATACTTCGTTGATGGATACTTATCTAATTATATATCTTACTCAAGGTCTGGTAAAATCGCTGTTTATTGACGTAAAACCATAAAAAAATAATGTATATTTATGCACTATACATTACAGTATCTGGGTAAGCAAAGGAGTGGAAGGTGTCCACTAAGTTCCACATACTCAAAAGGTTTTTAGATCTTCTAGAGTGGGAAATTTACCGTTTTAAAAACGGTTAATTGCCAATTAAGTTTTGATATTTTCTATTTTTTAACCTGAATTTTGATCTATTTTCAGGAATATTCAGTTCAGAATGTTTCAGCTTGAGATTTTTCAGAGACCTCAAAATTGTAGGGGACTCCCGCATGATAAAATATTCAATGTTTATTTGTTCTAAAAATATATTATATGGCAATTTCAAAAAGTCAATAAATTATGGTTTGTCACTTTCTGATGAGTATTTGTGCTGTCTCATCATCTATTCCTATCTGCATTCAAGATGCTGTTTGAAACTGCGGGAATGATTGGATAGAGCATTGAACAAAATCTAAACCTATTGGAAAATATTGCCACATTCATCAGGAATAAAATGAGCTGTCAGGCTTAAGATGAGAATTTTTGAACTGTTTAATTGGCTTCCTGGATTTTTATGCTAAATACAAAGAATTGCTACACACAGCTAATATCTAATTTTGTGTCATGCTTCCTAGAGCCCTTATAGTTTTCTGGACATATTTAAACCAAAACTACCAGCCACGCAAGTGAAAATCAAAATGAATACATGTATAATTGTACGTTTTTCTGGATAGTAGAAAGGCTAATTTGCCTGTGGCAAATTATTTCATATCGTGAAAAATGTTTTTTCAAAATATAAAATAGTTTCCCTGCTGCGCCTATATGTACCCTACGAAATTTTGTACGTTGACCGTAAACAATGTATATCTTTGGTCCTATATGACTTACAGAATAATTCTTCAAGAAATAAAAAATTCTTCAAGTGACCACCAACTCTCAATACCTTATAATTTTCATCATATACTGGATCTAATTGACCCAGGAAGAAAGACACTCTAAATATTTGGATGGATATATGAAAGCTGTGGGTACTGGAGTGTGTAATGGGTAGTGTAGTGTGATCTGTGTGCATTTGTGGCCAGCACACAGATCACATTGTTTAATGGGGTTTGGTCCAGGACTCGCGAGATTTTCAACAACACGGAAGTAACGTGTATTAAATGATGACTTGAATTGCATGACTACCTACCACCCCTCATTATTGTTGGAAAACTAAACGTTCGGCACTGACTAAAAATTAGTAATAACATTTTAGAAATGGCCAGAATTTTAACTTAGGTTCTATCTCATTTTTATTTTACAATTGCGATTGGTATAATTTTTTTTTAAACGGCCGTTTTAAACGGCCGTTAAATCCCGCGCGGTGGCGCCACCGTGCTGAGTGGGGCCGATACGTCAAGTTTGTTTGTGTTCAGCACTGACCGGCCAGATTGTAAGGCCTTGAATTCATCTGGAATATGTTTTTGCTGAACATAGCTTATCCGCCAGAGTTCTTCCAGTTTTTTGTCCGACAGGATTAATGGATGGTCATCATCACAAGCCCGCCCCTCCTGGGATTTCTAAGCTAAACGTTTAACACATCTGATGATGGCAAGGACTCTCAGGAACTTGTGATAAGATTCGAATCTCTCAATGCATTGGTCAAGAAATGTGTCCTGTTTCAGCATTACAGTCGTCACTTGCCTTCTCAGAGGTCTCTTGGCACTCTTCATAGCTGTCACTTTAGCCGTTTTACATAATTCTTTTTGGGCCACTCCTCTGGAGGTAGTTTGAGAAACGCTGGACTGTTCCACCGGTGTTCTGCACAAACAAGTTCTCTTGCTGTACATCCAGAAGCCAAATCAGCCAAATCAGCCGGATTCAGTTTTCCTGGCACGAACATTTTCTACTAAACTCTGTATCTCTTATACTCTATTTCCAACAAATCTTTTCCAGCCGTGACAAGGTTGACTAATCCACTCTTATGCTACCTTAGAGTCAGTCCAACATACGCTGGTGGAAAACTCAATATTCTTCAATTCAGTTTTGGACATATTTCAAGCGACGAGCAGTTATTAAGGCAGCCATCAACTCTAACTCAGGTAGAGTTCGTTTTTCCTTCAGAGGGCTCACCCGTGTCTTTGAGCACAGCAAGGCTACTTTCACATCACCGACCTCATTTTCTGACCGGATGTAAACACAGCTTCCATAAGCCTTTTCACTGCTATCACCAAAACCCTGTAAGCTGTAATCCACCTTGCCTTTCTTCTCTACTAGAATATGACGATTTATTTTGAGTTCGTCCAAGTGTTTTACATCATTTTTCCAATGTAACCATTCTTTTACTAAGTCGTCAGGAAGAGGATCATCCCACCCCGATACGACCGTCCACGCTCTCTGAAATATCAATTTTCCGACAACCATGAATGGCGAGAGTTCCCCCATAGGGTCGTATACTCTATTCAGCTGTTTCAAATCACTGCGTCTCGTTTCATTTGTACGATCCACCATTTTATCGATAAAAGAGAACCGTAAAACGACTTCGTTGGGATCGTACCTTGTACCCAGTGTTTTGCTGTAGATCTCTTCATCTGAGACCATTTTCTCTTTTCCACCGGCTAGGTCTTCAGTTTCCAGTTTACTCAGTACTTCCGGTTTATTAGACATAAATTTCTTCAGTGGAAATCCACAACTTGCAAGTAGGTTTTTCAAATCTACTGCCAAGTCAGCGGTTTCAGGAACACTGTCAGCTTCTGACAGAAGATCATCTACAAATGTGTTGTTTCGAATATCCGCAAAAGCAACCATATATTGATCTTTCATCGATTCTACATGATCTCGAACCACCTTTATAGTGGTGAAAGGGCACTGTCGTCAGCCTGTACACATCAGGACTCTTCAATAAATCCATCTCTCCAAAGAAATGGCTGGGAATCTTGATCAATTGGCTTCATTTTTATCTGGTGGAACGTTTTCTCGATATCTGCGACAATAGTAACTGATTTGCTTCGGAATTGCATCATTACTCCACAGATACCTGGCTGTAGTTTCGGGCCAGGTAACAACGTGTCGTTAAGTGATATTCCTTCTGGTCCTTTCGCCGAACCATCAAACACTGGTCGAACCCTCGTGGTTGACTTATCAAGTCTCACTACCGGGTGATGAGGCAGGTACAAAACTGTTCTGTCGTCTGGCTCTGTTGACTCATCAACCCTTACTGCATGACCACGCCTGCAAGTCATTGCTCTGTTCCTGGTACATGGCTTGCAACTGGGGCTCTTTCATCAATCGACATTCAGTTGATCCAGGCGTTTTTCAGCTAAAGATCTGTTCGACACCAACTTTACGTCCTTGTACTCTGGCCAACGGATCCATCCAGCTTCATATCGACCATCAGTATATATAGTGCTATGTGAAAACTGGCTTTCGGCTTTGACGATCTTGAGTCTTTTCTTCATTGGGTTTAATACCCAAACCTTCTAACTCCAAAAATTGTGTGAATGATTCTTTGTTGATTGGACATACAGACACATAATTACTAATCTTTAAAACATCCGATGGATTATGTCGCCTTGGAAATGCGCCAGGTAATAGCCACCTAATGTGACTCTTCTGGGCGACTAAGGTGTTGTTCATCAATGATTTTTGCTCATCGGTTAGTATCTTCAGTGTATCTTCAACACGAGCAAAATGTGACTTCAGCTTCACCTTCCCGAGGATAAACATCTGCCATTGCAAAACCATGGAGTTCCTTACAACAAGAAACATCAATATTGCAGCTAGGCAAGTTTGCACTTGGTTTTGTCATGGTTTACGCTTCGACTTCAAATGTTTCACCAATCCAGCCAGGTATAGCACTGCGTAAACAGAACTTCACACGTTCACACATAACAGTTAACGATGAGCCACCAGCCAGTTGAAATTCATTTTTGATGGGTTTCGTCGTCAGACGAACCCATCTATGGCATCGTCGTCATGTCTGTCTGTCTGTCCGTCTGTGGATGTTTCTTTATGACATGATTTAAGCTGTTTTTGTGGACCGACAATTCTGTAATCTCACACAGGTATTCTCTACTTGATGTAGATGGTGCAGCTTGGTTTATATTTGATTCCGATGGTTATAAGTGCTCTAATTTGGTTAAAAGATAATTAACGTTACTCGCTAGTTCAAGCCGCTGTATAGCGCGTTGCTACGACGACGCTCGATCAACATACTGGTACTCGCTGTGTAATACTGAACACGTATACCTGTAGATATTGATCGTACTAGCACCGGTTTTAGATAGCGCGCGCACTGATCGGTCTTAACACTTCTCGGAACTGCTGTGCTAAATGCTGAGAGGCCGAATCTATGCGCAATCATTTATTGGGCGCGTCACATTTGATAGTGAATGGATAAATAACCGGTGTCAATGACGGTCACTACTCCCCATCAGTATAACTCATCAGTATAAAAAATAATTCTTATGAGTTTTTTTTTTCAATCCCCGAAGTTGTTGTTACTATGTTGACCTCGCCGTTTTATAAGCTTACCGATGATTCTTCTAGTATTTTCAGGGTCACAAGACATGACGAAGTCGCAAAGTTTTGTACAAATTTCACGAAACAAACAATTATTTAGGCGGCACCTGATCTATTGATTAATTATGATAAATAATGTTTATTTCATTAAAAATTTGTTTTATTCAAACACTACTTTCATCGCACATAGCGTGATCGGTAGGCCCTACTATTCTATGGTAGGCCATGGACTCTTTCATGTGGTAGACCTATTACAAATGATACAATCCGCGCGTCCGTGAATAAGTGACACGTGGTGGGGCGGGTTGTGAGGAGCATCGAAACTAATCCGTCACAAATAATAGATAGAAAACAATACCTTAAGAGGTTAACTTTTATTAACATCATTACCAAATCAAAACCTGCACATCCTATCATAAATAGAAATTCTAAGAATTTATTTCAAAGAATAATAAATTACGTCTAAATATTGGGATTCGAACTCGTAGCATCGATTCAGGTGCCTTTCCCAAAGCGGGTATCCCGCGGGGAAAACCCATTACTATTTATATCGAGAATCGCCTTTTTTGACAGCGAAAACAACAATTACACAGAAACCCATCATGGAAAGTTTCTTTCTGGTCTACACTAGGGCCCATCAGTTGAAGTTGTTTGGCCAATTTCTTACTAATGAAATTAACACCACCACCGGTGTCAAACAGTATTCTTGCCGATGCCACGGCATGTTTTACTCTCAACCTTGCACATACCACTCTGCAGAAGAACTTGCTTGGGACTCTTGTTGACCTTCACGAACTGAGCTGGTTTTTCAATCAAACCTTCTCCAGGTGGCTTGTCATTGGCAGTGTATTCTCTTTCTCGTTTTTCTCTGCAACAGTACATGGTGACTTCCAGTGCAATTCTCACACATGGGTATCCCTCTTATAGTTGGTTGATTTCTCCATTCATACGTGTGTGAACACCGAGTACACTCTGTCTTTACAATGAGAAGAGAACCGATTACGTTCCCGAATATCTTATTCTTATATATTCTTATCTTATCCCTCTGCACAATACACAGTAAGTGAAAAGGGTCATGAGCATTGACTGGAAAACTATGAATTTGCTTTGGTCTGAAAAGAGCAATCACTGTCATCACTGAAAGTAAAAACACAAATACAGTGTCTCATTGTATTTGTAAGAATACTTTATGTATTGCAGGTAAATTAGAGTAACTCTTAAAAACAATGTTTTGATCATGATTCAATATCAAATAGAAGACTTTTATATAATTATGCTTACATCATTTCTTCAAATACTGCACTTATGCATCTAGGCAGAGCTGTTTGGCGAGGACTAGCATTGTAGCTAGCGTTGTTATCACTGGACAATTCTGATTCTGAGTCATAAGATTCGGACAAACTGTGTTCTGGGTCTTTTTTTCCCCTGTTTGCAACTACATCTTCGTCGACACTGGACCCCAACAGACCTTTTGCACCTTCTCTTCCGCAGAAGTTGAACAACTCGACTAGGTTTTGTCGAGTGTTGGCGTTTACACAAAGGCACCCACTTCAGTGTTTGCAGTCCTAAAGCAAAATTTCAGAAGAAATCAAATATAGTTCATATTCTTCAATACTTACTTATAAAAACGCCAAGGGTGAATCTAGGATTCTTGGAAGGGGTTTACCTGAAAATTGGGGAATGGGCACTTGGCAATGCATGGGTTTTGTCAGAGACCATTGGATGATTTTTCATTTTTAAAATTAACGCAAAAAATTTCCATACATCTGAAGAACAATCGAATTTTGAAGAGGGTCTGCCCTTGAGAGCATTGCCGGGGAAAAATTATTGCAAATATTATTTCTAAAAATTAATCAATTTGTTTAGGTCACAACACAATCATCAACTCTTATCACAACTCAGATGACACAAGAATATAGCCAATCATATAACCTGCATGAACCCTTCCTGAAGATAAAACAATGTACTTCAAAGACATCCACCACCCAAGACTTTATGAATTTTTGACATTGCTAGACATACCGTCTGACTTCAGATTGTTTTCAGTTTGACATGACAGTGTAACGTTTTCATCAGGGTATAACATTAATTCTTCATCTTCATCTACATCAGGTTGGAATTCTGCGGTAGGCATGTCACTATCACAAGAGGGTTGGCTTTTCATTATTTCCTGAGTCCTTCTTTTTTCAAATGCAGTCTGCATCTCTTTTTAAGGGGAGCAAAAAAGTCAGATGGTCCAGCAGTAGATTCTTCTGGATTGTGGATGTCTTAGGTGTGTCTAGGTCTGCTAGTAGGGCCTACACCAGGCAAAGAAACTACCCAAAGAAAAATTCCACTTATCAATGGTTGAGCTTCCTAGAAATTTAGAACTACTCAGAGGCACAGAAATGATGAATTATGTCAATAACTTAAAAGATGCAGTAGTAAAATTTAAGATTAACAAAGCAAACGTCTGTACTGTATTGCTATTGAATTAAGAGAATATTATTTTTCATGTCGCAGCTGACATCTGTCTGTGTTCCTTGTAAAAAACATTGTCTACTTATACTATCATTAACAGATCCCCATGCTGCCTGTACACACCATATTCAATACACAGCACAACGCCAACGGTGTATCGTGTGTATAACATTAACACACACAGCACCTAATACAACCCTGCTGGAGAGAACGAGAGCGCGCAAGCGGCCGTCGTAATTCAAATAGGCCTACTATTTCGAACATTAAGTGATTAGTTATTGAAGTTTGGACCCTAAGTATCATTGATAGCAAAGCCTTATATTTGATTCAGTTATATTTTGCTAAAAAAATCATAAGATTTACCATTTCGCAAATCCAGATCTATACTTCATTGAGTTGCTGAAGTTTTCATCCTTGAAATGTCTTGCACGCAAAAGGCTTTAAGTTTTGCCCGTAGCCAGTTTCCAGTTTTGACGCCTGGTTTGAACAAACTTGGTTCATTGCTTCGCAGTAATAGAATTAGCAGGCCATTGAAAAAGGTTGTCCTGCTTATGTGAAGTAAAAATTATATGAGAATTCAGTCAGATAAAAACCTGTCACAATTCCTTTAACCCTGCTACTACTTGATCACCTAGCATATGATCACACTCAATTTAAGCTTCATCCTTCTTGAGGTGCATAAGTGACCCAACTACAAACTGGCAGAAGGATTCTGTAAATCCATTTTCAATTACTTAAGGAATAGCAGCATCCATGTTTGGTTGACAATAGTGACAACTTGTAGCTCATTAAAGTTGCACTCCCACATTCATCTTGTGTTTTCCAAAATTTCCACTCCATATATATATGCATGGGCTCAGAATATTTTTTGGTTTTATCTAAGGGTGTATATCCTGCAGCAGGAAAAAAATGTTGTCTAACTCATTCCCCATATTCAATATTGGGCCATAGGATGGAACGTCGAACTTATAACTACATGTCACAACAATAGAATAAAAATACAATCAATTGACGAACAAAGGAAATTGCTCTGTCCACCGTCTATTCAGATGAGTCAATCTGATAGAAGAGCTACTGTGTGTTGTATGAATCCACAAGGCAGAAATTATGCTTTCATCCTTTCTCTACAGTAACAAGGAGCATCTAGAGAAGAAATACCTTGTTAAAAATGCTGATCAGATGTACTAAGATAAAGTAGAATTAATGAAGTTACTGAAACTTTGTACATTTACAGAACGTATATCAAAGTCAACGGTCAGTCTGATGAAAACCATTTATCGGCAACAGGGAATTACTGGATTATTTGCAGGTAATCAATCAATATTCAATCAATATTTCTATAATGCTGACACATCAGACTACTGTTTGTGAGTGCAAACTTTCAACTTCTCAAACTACAAAATTTTTTGGGGAGATTAGTTTGCTCCATGGAGATATTTCTAGTTAATTGTGCAATTCAATTCCCAACAAGTTTTTATGCCCTCACAATGCATACCGTGTTCTTTTTATCGTCTGTCCATCCATGCATAGGGGGTCCTGTGCCCTAGGAACTAAACCGTTTTACAGATTTTCCTAAAATTTGTTAATTGTGTTGTTCTAGATGAGGTTAGTAAGTCCTTATATTTTGGGTCCTGTAGGTCGGAGGTCAAGGTCACTGGAAGCCGTTTTGTCACTGTGCTCTAATTCATTGAGGGTTTAAGGCCTAACATAGTGAAATTTGATGGATGGGTTGTCCTTGAGACAGTGAATAGCTGATTCGATGTCAGTATCCTGTAGCTCAAAGGTCAAAGGCACTAATTTGGAATTTTCATTTCCAGCTCTAACTCATCAATTAACTGTTGAGGGGTTGTTCATCCTACAAACAATGGATTACAGATAAGATTTCAGGTCCAATGGTCAATATTGCTGGAGGATATTTTGTATTTTTCATTTCCAGCCTATAACTAAATTGCAATTGGGTGAATAAGTTAGGTATGGGTTACTGATGAATTTTTTAATCCTGTAAGTTCAAGTTCAAGGCCACAGAAAGCCATTGTCTATTTTTGATTTACCTGGCTATGATTCATAGAAAGTTTGAAATTGCAAGGGAAATGTGAATTTGTAGATGGGTTGTTCTAAGCAGACTGAGTCTGATAAGATTTTGGGTTCTGTAGGTCAAAAGTCAAAGTCAGGAAAAGCTTAGATTTTCCTTGGATTTGTGACTATTGACATTGGTAATTAGCTGATGGGTTATATAATTGCTTGAACGCCTTTGTTAAAGTGGAGAATCTGAGCAAACAATTCCAGCTTTTAAGAAACAGCGAGTGAAAATTTGTCATCATAGAATTCTCAATATATTTGCTGAATTTGGTGCAATGATTCACCTGAAATTCAGCTTACAGCTGATTTGTGGACTAACTAGGATCTTTTAAAAAACTATTCAAGAAAAAAAACAAGTATCTAGTGGGTCGAGAAAAAAATCTTTTTAGAATTTTTTTGGAAAATAAACGTTTTTTTGTTGAATGAATTTTTTGTTATCAACTTCTAATTGCCGCGAATGTGCAGGATCATAGAATGATGATTTCAAGGATTATCATTATTGAGACTATTACAATATGCTTAAAATACGAGTAATAACAGTCCTCTGAGGTCAGGAATGAGGCCATCACTGCGGGGAATCATGGCTGTCACATAGGGATGATTGCAGGATCAAATATTCTATTGGGATACAGTTTTGATAGCTTGTTCTTGAATTCTTTATCTTGATCATTTTCAGGAACCGTCCCAAGGATTGTTAAAGTTGTTCCTGCGTGTGCTATAATGATTAGTTCTTATGAATATGGGAAAATATTCTTCAGTAACTATAACCAGCAGTCGTGTTCCTGATAATGTCGATACAGCAAAATCGTATGGTTGCCCTCCAGTATTCATGTTAGTATTACTTGCTATCAAAAAATACTTGTGATATGTACATACTAGAAATCGTAGAATTAGTATTTTGATTTTTCGAATAATTTTTGGCATCTGTTCAGCCATGTTTTAACCCTTTTCAGTCACTATTGGTAGTCCTGTATATTCATGGGCGTCCCTAGGGGGGGGGGGGGGGGAGGAGGGTTTCGGTAGTGCGAACGAACCCCCTCACATGGTTTGCATTTGCTAAATTAGCAAAATGGAATTGAAGGTTGCAAGTCATATTTATGACTCGTAAAAGACTTTGGCTGTTATCTCTTTGATTAACAATGGCCATATGCCGGTTGGGACCTTCGTCTCTTAGTAAACGGATGGTGTGTTATACCAAAACACAATATATGGTATCTCTAATCATGTTTCAATGCAATATCACCAGAAAGGATTTATTGTTGCGCTAATTTTGTACATATTAAGTAGCCACATGGATGTTCCCTCAGATAATGAAGCTCAAATCAATTCTTATTGAATTTTTCTATTCATAAACACTCGGTAATGAATTCATATTTCAGATTCAGCAATGTTAGGCCAAAAATGATAAGATGCCTTGTTTTCTCAGCACGGCAAGACAGTTGAATCAGCTGAGGAGGGGAGGTTTTTATTTTTATTTCACAGTCAAAGCTCGTTATAACGCCATCCCGGGGCTGTAATAATTTTGGCGGTATAACGAATGTGGTGGTATAACGAAATGGCGATCATGAGAGTTGACATATTATACAAGACATGACATTTGACATTAGTTGATCTTAATTTAGGAAGAGGTAGATGTCTTTGCTCATTTCATTTAGATAATAGAATGTGTAATCCTGCTGACCACATGTATCGATTCTTAAACGAAAGACTGGAAACATCATTGATGAAAGATCGTCGGTGGTATAACGAATGTTTTTTCTAAGAGTTTGAATAGGACTGTTCTAGGATTTCGTTGGTGTTATGGCGGAAAGTGAGAGGCGGTATAACGAGAGCTATTTAGAAATACATAGCAGGATGGGTAGTACTGTTGAATCTAAAAGCTTTAGCTGCAAAACAATTAGTAGAAGTGGAGTTCTTTCCTTGCGTTTAAAAAAAGTCCTAATACATCCCGAAAATCAAAAAATGACAAGCAATAAATCCGTAAGAATGCCAGTTGCACTTTTTTCCCTTTTTAGCCCACTTGGGACTTAAGTCCTAGACACATCTTTAGCCCGAAAACTGGCCCGGTCAGATTCAAGATGGCCGACTGGCGGCCATTGTTGTTTGCCAAAATCAGCACTTTTTACACATTTTTGAAGATTTCGATGGAAAGTTTGAAGACGCTTTGATCAATTATCTTGGTCTTTTGTAAATATTTGTATCCCCCAAGGGCCCATCAGCACGAATTGGGTTGATCAGACTCAAGATGGCTGTCCTGTGACCCTTTTTGAGCCCAAAAATTTCAATTTTGGCCTGAATTCTGAGTCCTGTAGCTTCCTAATTGTTTGCCATTTTCCATTGCAATTTGTGATGGGTTTTGGAAAGGGATCTTTTATACCTGAGACAGGTATTTTTTATCAGCCAATCATGACCCAATTGGTGGCCATCTTGTTGTCATCAGTACTCATTCGTAGGTGGATAAACGTTTTTCCACATTATATTGATACCTTAAGCTAATTTTGTTTCCACAATCAATTTGAAAGTTGTCGCTCATAATGTGTTCTATGATTGTATTGAGTTTCAAAGTCATTGGTTTTTGTATATGGCCACCAGGGGGTGTTGAACAATACAATAACTTAGTATTTCTATATTTTATTCGCACCTATGCATATTTTGTTACCACAATCAATTGCAAAGTTGTAGCTCATGACATGGTTTATGATTGTGGTGATTTTCAAAGTCATTGTTTTTTATATATGACCACCAGGGGGCGTTGAACAATACAATAACTTTGTGTTCTTATGGTATATATTCGTACCTATGCATATTTTGTTAAAACAATCGATTGGAAAGTTTTACTTCATGATATGGTCTATGATTGTGGTGAGTTTCAAGGTCATTAGTTATTCCATATGGTCACCAGGGGCGTTGAATAATAGATTAACTTAGTATTTCCTTATTATATTGGTACCTAGGCATATTTCGTTACCATGATCATTTGCATAGTTGTAGCTCATGCCATGTTCTATGATTGTGGTGAGTTTCAAGGTCATTGGATGGGGTATTGAATATTGATATTGTTAGATTGTTGAGCATTTGAAACCACTTCCCAAGTGGGCCCGGTGTCCCTGCACCCCTAGTTTACCGATAAGATTTCAAGTCAATGTACGCGAATGCAGATCCTAACGCTTACGATAGAAAAACACCGATAGTTCAGATTCATCAGCATTATTCCGAGTCAGTATGGTAGTTCGAATCACAATGTCTGAACCATGATAGTTGATTCTACGGATCACGATTCCTGAACGCCGAGTTGATTCTACCAATGACAGTGAAAACTACGATTTAATTCAAAGACAAAACTCACAATTTTTCAAACTCGGTAACATCATCGATTCAGCAACAGCAGTGATGGTTATCGATGAAGAAGCATCAGATAATAACCATAAGCATGTTAAACGAATTCTTCACAACCAACCAAACGAACGAAATTAGCCTGGGTTTTCCCGTAAGTAATGCCGACTCAAACTTCCGGTATTCCGAGTTTTCCGGGAACGGCCGACAATGTCGTTTTACGGTTTGACGTGGTTGATCACGTGTACTATTAGGAATCACCTGTACAAAAATTTCTATGAAGACGGTTGATAGCGGTCATTTTCGTTGAAAGAAACTGCTAAAAACCAAAATGTCGAAATTCTCATGTCATTTGATACTTCTTGCAACGGGTCGAATGTGAGCTCTAGCGAACCCGGTTCTCTTTGATGTTGTATCCGTGGGGTCTTTACGCCTTTTCACAACCGTGTGTGACTATATCGTATCAATCACAACAAACTTTTGTAGGCTAGTGGGGGCTTGGATCTAATTGGATCTAAAATTTGGCATTTAACAATCCCAATGCAGGTGGGTGATTTCTTTAATATTTACAATTATTGATGTGAAAATTTGAATGCAGGCAGTGATGCGAAACAAGGTATCTTTTTATTTTGGCCTTATGTAAGAACAAATGTTTAATCATTTAAAACCTGTTTGAAGATATTTCTATTTGGAGACAGAAATGCCAATGCATAAATAAAGGGTATTATCAATTGAAACTTATATCAGGCACTGCCTTTTATTTGCAGCTTGTATTTGCTGTTGATGAAGACCTTATTATCCGGGTTTGAGCTTATCGCAGTAATGGATATTTTCTGGAAAAAAGTATTTTTCCAAATTATACAAAATGACCAATCAAAACCTTTGCTTTTCTAGTCCTCGACTGAAAAGGATTAATTCAAAATATAAGTCATGATCGGTATCTAAATTAGTTATATAACGAGAACTTACATTACTGTCATCCATATTGTTTTTAAGATGATAGCTTGGCAAATGGCTAAAAGAAATTCCATCTTATTGTATCTGAAGATGTTTTAGAAAACTGTGAATATTTCAATGGTAAAATTTGCTGTGAATATTTAGGTATTTTGCTGCACTGAATGGTCCACCATATTAGTGGATCTTGGTCTGACCAAATTCAGACCAAAACAATTTAGTGAGGATTTATTGCTTCCAAGTTACTGATTGGTACGTTGGCTATGCTGGTCTCGTGAGGGGTAGGCTGACTAGTCGGCCAAAAATTTAACAGTTTACACGATACAAAACTTTTCCAGGCCACGGAAAACGGTGAACGGAAATAATGGCCAAGGAAAGATGGCCACGGAAACAAAGGCCAAGGAAGAATAAATGGAAAACCGACTGTCATTTTATTAAGCCAGCCGTAGGCTGAGCCTATTACTATACAAATCGAGCGAATTTAAATGACATGGTTTCCAGAGCAAAGGCTCTTTGAATGTGCAACTGGGCATATATTCATACAGATCATTCATTAAAGCATTATCCATTCTCCAAGCTCTACGTAGCTGAATTTTGAAAGAGGGCCTCATTAAAAGTTATATGAGCTTTTTCGCGAATATCTGATCGCAAAAATATTGGTTTTGAAAAGCCAATCAGAAAGCAAAGACTCCTCTATGATTGGCTTAGCCGCAGAAATCAGCAGGTGTTCACTTGAACCCGCGGTATCGTCTACCGTTTTACTTCCGGGTTTTATTTTAAGATCTAAAATTGTATTTCAAGATCGATTTCTGTGAAAGCTATTAGTTGATTTGGTTTTTGGGAGGATTATTTTTATTAGCACTACAGAAAATATCATTGACCACTGTGCAAATTCCGGGAAAAATTGCTTTTTCTCAAATCGGATAGATGACCTTGATATGCCAATTAGCCATGTGCTCAAACTACAAATTCAATCAAATTTTATTCTTCCAAAAAAAAAATCAAATCCAATTCAATTTTACTTTATTGAACAAATAAAAACATCAATTCCAATTCAATTTTGTTTTATTGAGCAAATTTCAGAAAATTCAATTCCATTCAGCATTAAAATCAATAAGACCAATTGACCAAGTAGATATTGACTCTGAGCTGGGAGTGTATTTTGACAAATTTAACCCACAGAATGCATCATCATTTGCCATTTTATGAAAAGCTGACAGGCTGGCCATAGTGCCCCTCAAACGCATTGAAGTTTTCCGGTGTTTTGGCATGTCACTTTTTGAGATTATTAGACCAATTCCTTATTAGACCAATTATCATTAAGTTTAAGTTCATCACTAGTAAGTTTATCCATTGACCACTTGCATGATAGTTCTTGATATATTCATTATATGTAATGAAATGAAATGTAAGTTTATCACATTTCTGAACTCATTAATACCGATTTTAATTGTTTTAAGCCCAGTTAAGTGAAATTCAAATTGGGGGTTAAACCTCAATTAAACCTCAATAAACCATTAAATTCCATTAAAATAAGGCTTTTTGTCTGTTTTTTACCTCCAAAAATATACTCGGTGCAAAGATAAATGAAATTGTTACTTTGGTTTTGTTGAATCTGCTGGACACTATCTATTACACTGTCCTCGTTTTCTAGTCCAACATAACCCCATGCTTAGCTCAATATCTGACAAAATTCCAATAAATTCAATCAGTATTGAACTTCTACAAGGCCCCGTGGTGATCTACCATTGACTCTTAATACTGCCATCCTCACAGCTGTTCTGATCTACATCAGTACAACTAATCGCTTTCACCCCTAATTCATTATTAATGAATTATTATCGCTAAGACAAAACCAAAATCTAAATTTAAATATGTAGAATTCAATTTAGATTTCAATGTTCGAATTCATCAAACGCAGCACCCGGCCAAAAGTGCTAACGCAAACCATTACTCATTTCATCCTATGTTGTTGTTTAAATCATATACCCCCTGTACTATTACTTTCATTTAGTGCACGGTTCGAGCTTCATGTTCTTGGTTCAATGTAAAACTGAGTTATTCATCTTATTATGTACAAAAATTTGGTAAATAAACTAATTTGTACACAAAAGGAAGTACACGCTGTATTACCATTTTTATGCCAGTCGTAGACTGAGCTTATTACTATACAAATGGAGCAATTAAGAATGACATCGTTTCCAGAGGAAATGGCACTGAGCAAATATTCATACAAATCATTACTTTCCAGTCTCCAATTTCTAGGAAGCTGAACTTTGAAAAAGGGCCTCGTTAGAATTTACATGAGTCGCTTCGCGAAAATCTGAACGCAAAATAACGGTTTTAAAAAGCCAATCAGATAGAAAAGTCTCCTGTATGAATGTTTTACTCCCGGGCCCACAAGATCCAGAGGAGGTGCTCTAGATGCTGCAGCATCTTAAGCCCACCGCACACCTTTTGCGATTCATCTTATGATCGTATGCGATTATACGACGATACGATGGTCGTTAAGGTATGCGCATCTCAAAAGCCCATCGCACGCCTTCGCGATTCATTGTATGCTGTGACTTCTGAGCCAATACATGTTTGATATTTGCATGCATTTTTTTCGTGCGAAAATAATCGTAAATGCACGCTGGCTGCGCTGTGGATATTTTGAACGAAAATGGCCAATCAGAATTCAGACATAACCTTCTCGTCAGTTCATTAACATTTGTACACCATCAATTACGCTTATTTTGGGGGATTTTTGATAAGAGTGATATCTACCGGATGATTTTTACCAGGGAGGATTTTTACCGAGAGGAAATTTACCGGGGATATTTACCTGTAACCTATCCACAGGAGTATATTCTCACTCCGCGTTGTACCTCCCAAGCGAACAATACCAAAAAACCACCGCAACACGAACTTTCCCGAACCCTAACATAATGTGATGTGAGTTGGACATTTTATCAAAACTGCAAACGTAAAAAGGCAAGATTTGGGTTCAAAGGTACAAGCACTGTGGGACTGAACTCCTCCTGCAAAGATACTACAAGTCTCATTAGGACGCGTAAGCTTCACCGGCAGCGGTAACCTAAACAGAGGGCAGGAAAAACAACCCCTCAATACGTAACAAGTAGTAAACAAGTCTCAATAGTAAGTCTCATCAGTAAACAAGTCTCGATAAAAAAACTTTATTCCCAGACGCTCAAATCCCTTGCTAAAATTCAGATACGTGTATTTTCGCCTCGAAGATGTTAAAAGACAACCGATCAACGGGTAAGTCCATGGGAATACTGAAGCAAACATAACGGGAAACTGACCAGCTATAAAAGAGAACACTGACAATTCTAAACTCCGAGTGGTAAAAAGGCTCGCATAAAACTGCAAAACGGAGCAAACTTAATCATGCGGTGAGCGCGGCTAATTTCCACGGAAACGAAAATGCACCAAATCGCCGAAACAGATCAGAACACCGGAATAATAGGAGAAATCCCTGACCGATAAATCTCACAATGCGGGACCAACGCAATGTAAAGGTAACCGATACACTGGAAAATATGGGAAACCAACTAGCAACTGAGTTTCCTCGGCTATAAATGCATACATTTATTCATTTTAACTCTTTTCAACTTAAAAAAACATAATCGTTTCTTGTTTTTCGTTTCTTTAATGGTTTATTTCTTAATACGCAATGACCGATGCTATTAGGGGCTAAAAAAATTTTGAAAATTAATCAACTCCAGGGCTCATGGCCCTATAGACCATACATAGCAGGAAACGACGCACAGTCCCAAGAGGTATACAGCCCTCCAGCCCGCATATAGCGGATGCAGGAGGCACAGTCTTCGATGCACACTCGTCCACGTAAACAGTGGATTTTAGGGCACACAGCCCTCTAGCCCGCACACTGCAGGCAATAGGACATTCCTCAGAGGCACCCAGTGACAAAGCCAAGCTGCGAACAAACACATGCACGAGCACAGCAGGAAAACCAATGCCAAGATTTTTTCAGTCAATCCGCAGTGCCACGTAGTCAGAATAGACTAAAAACTAGTTTGAACTAGTTCCTACGAAAATCTTTTTACTGACCCTTGAACATAATCTATTTACACAGCCTGTTGTTAACTCGTAAAATACCGTTAAATAACCGTCGTAATAAGTCGTATTTCTGCATTTATAGCGTTTAAAGTTACATTTTGACATTATTCGACAGGTAATGCGGGGTTCGATAAATTTTAACCTTCATGTTATACAATGTTTATCTTAAACTTACTCGAATGTGCTCTGTTGAAATCGTCATTCTCTTATATTTAGTACAGGCCCAGGGTAGGTCTTCGCAGGTACCCAGTGGCAGTAAAGTTTTCTGGGGGAGGACCGCCAGAACCCCCCTTTTGATGCTTCGCGCCTGCTCGCTGATGAAGGTTGCATCATAATACGGACCACAAACGCGCGAATTTATTTGAGGTCTGCCCTCTTACGATTCATTCGTAACAACAACGACAGTCTGGTGTATCGATGTCAATGCTTAGTATTTAATAAGTAAGGAAAAGTCATTTTCATGTTACACAATTGTTGGCAACAGCAGGATTAGTCTTTAAACCCGTACAGTAGTCAAGATGATGAATCTGTGTAATATTTGACTATGTAGTGTAGTTTATAGTGGCTGTGCAGCCCACATTTGGTGCCGTGACCAGGATAACTACAGATCACATCATATCGCTAGACAGGGTTAACTCGGTTGGACCAGCCCTGAATCGGACAATTAGAGGCAGACGCTCGCACAGGAGCCAACTCATGAAATTGCTCGACGGTTTTCGAACCGCTCAAAAACATAAACAAGTTACGTGGTGACGAACTTCAGGCATTAGCTGAGCGGAAAACAGAGAAAAATATAGCTGCATAGCAGCGATAACGGGTTTCTACCTAATTGGTTGATATATCGCACTGGGAAGCGTCATCGAAATAATTCTACAGTTCATAACATATTATTTATTTCCAAGAAGCGCAACCTGGGTCAACAATATGCTGGATATATGGATCCAGCACATACAAGGGCTACCACGTCAAAAGTATCGATGTTCCAAAATGGCTTATATCAGTCCTGGGTCGTTTAAAAACTAGAGTTTTCAATTTATACAATTTTGAATATCCCACACTTTTATAGTGGCGCTACTGTTGCTGGTAAATTCATAGGATTCAGGGCAGAAATTAAAATGGTGTCTCTGAGGTTGATTTAAAGCTTGTCACCTCTCTGGAAGATCAAAAGAATAAGACGAAAGTTGTTAGTTTGATTTAAATTATAGCATTATCATAACGAAAATACTTTATACTAATTGTCATATTCAATCTTTGTGCAATTGAGTTACGAGTTTGTTGTTAATTCCAGATTTAATGTCTGTCTCTGAAACAATTAAATCTAAAACAGAACAGCCAATACAATAATTCGTCGTAGTTTCGAGTTCTTTCTGCAACAAGTCCGATTACGTGATATGCGAAAACAAAATGGCGGCTTTTTGAATCGCTCATATATGAATCAGATAGCGAGAATTGACGTGTCCGGACTAATGTGAGTCTGAATCCGTGATTTACGGTTGAGTTAACGTTCAAGGTCGTCCGGTAAATTTTAGGCTTTTCGGGGTGCACTTTTATCACATAATAGATTACTATACGCAAATTCGAAATGGGGTCTGACTATTTCAGATGGCTGGGAGTCACCTTCATTTCGGTCAACGAATTATACATTTAGACTTCACCTACGATGTAACGTAGCCCAATACACTGGGTTCGAATCCCGTAAATCGTTCCACGAACTCGGTCCTTCAGCGCAATTCGTTCAAACAAAATTCCCATTTTTTGTCTGAATGAAATTCAAATTAATGACCAATAGAAACTTATTTCCAATCAGGAGAGATCGTCTATCCAAAAGGAAATTCCTTAAAAAGTCCTCCCAAATTCCATTCAACTTGAAGAAAAATATAAACTAAAACCACAAACATATACATGTATGTACCATACAAACTTTTTAATTTCACAAATTTCTAAATTTGAATAAACACCTCATTGTTCTGATATAAATCAACTTACACAATTTTAAAATTTGAATATACATGTACATAGTTCTGATTGACTTAAAAAAATTGGATTACAACACGGCCTACAGCATTTTAATAGTGCATACGGTACAGATGATGTTAGGTGACATTGAGTACAATATGGTGAATATTACAAGTCATTGATATACAAATATGGTGATTGTCAAACATTTCTCTACAACGATCGGGTTACTAAGATATAAAAAATTATTATGTGTAAAAAGTTAAAAAGCAAACCAAAATAGGCCAAATTAGCTCACCTGTTGCCAAAGTGTGCAGAAAATAAATGTTATCAAATTACCTGCCTCCAATTATTATATACTAATATATATATATATATATATATATATATATATATATATATATATATATATATATATATATATATATATATATACCGGTATATATATGCCAATGAGTCCACACATTTACAATGGACAAAAATTTTCCACAACTTTAAATGTTCATATATTCAAATAATTAGCATATTTTTTATGTAACTAATCGACACCACATTTGTGCTGTGTAATGATCCCAATAACCTTTATCAAAAATACATCATATACATGTTATATGGAGTATTAGACAAAAACATTAAGTCAAAAAGCAGTAGAGTGAAAGAGAAAAAAGCATGTTGCACCCCCACCAAAAATATGTTTTGGTATTAAGTCCATTCAAGTCAAGCATTTAAAAAATTAAAAATATAACCAGAAAATTATAGTTTAAGTAGGCTAGGCCAAGCAAAACTGGCAGCTTGTCAAAGCGGCATCATGGGGGGGGCGATGAAGCATCTGCCCCCCATAATTTTGGTTACGACCAAATTTTTGTAATGATCACCATTAGGCTATATATTGTGATTTCGCTGAAATGAAATGAAGTGGTAATATCTGTAATTCCGGTGACGCGCGCCTGCATGTATTAGCCTATAGGCATACGATCATATCGAAAAACAGTACAGGAAGGCTTATTCGTACTGGTGTATATATGCTGTTTGCGAGGCCATATGTCAACACGACAAGTGTTTTCTTAACACAACACTCATCAGCTTATAAGTTATTATACTGTACTCTAGGCCTAGATAGATAGAACAGAAAACAATTAACAAGGTCAAGAGTAAGACTAGAGTCAGAGAGACATTGAAATTACGGTAAAAGATTAACATAACACCACTATATTCAGAGAACTTTTCCTTCCACACGACGCACCACTTAGTTCTTGACTTCAATTCGTGTTCATTGATGAGTGCTGACAACGCCATAAAATCATGACAATCATGGCAAGAATAAGACGGATCGCGGAAGATGAAGTTGAATCGTCCGCCATTTTAGGTACGTAGGTAAAGTCTAAATGTATAATTTGCAGACCGAAATGAAGGTGACTCCCAGCCATCTGATATAGTCAGACCCGTCGGGCGCTGAGTTATATTTCTGACAAAATTGAAAATTACGTTTATAAGCTGTTGGTAGTCGAATCTAAGAGGAGTTACATTTTATGAAAAAAATTTGGCTGGAAAGTGCAAAATTTATAATAATAATAATAATAATCAACAGAATTACAAGAGGGTTTCTGCGAAAGCAGCAGAAACCCTAATAAAAATGGACTCGATCAAACTATCATCGATTCTACCGATGAGAATGAACTCGAAATTGCCATGGCTGAGGCTAAAGATTTCATGGATCAAGCTGAAGAAAGATTATTCATCGTGGAATGCTGGCGCAAAAAAAAACCACTCATGAAACAAAAGATCTCAACCGTAGCTCAGCCGATCAGCGCTTCAGTCACTCAGAATTTCGCCGACTGACTCAAATACAAATGATGCGTTTAATTCCGCCGTTGATCAAAATAACAGCATTTCACCCTACCAAAGTTCATGTTTCTACAGCGTCAATCACACGGAGAAGCTCTGAAAACCATCGAAGGATTAAGTCTTACAAACAACACTTACGCGCACGCTATGGACTTACTAAAGGAAAGATACGGAAAACTAGGTGTCCAGGGACGCCATGGCCACTTGGAAAGTGGTTTCAAATGCCCAACAATCTAACAATTTCAATATTCAACGCCCCCTTGTGACCATATACAAAAACCAATGACCTTGAAACTCACCACAATCGTAGGACATGTCAGCAGCCAAATATGCCTCATTACCAATTTAATATGGATATACTAAGTTATTCTACTATTCATCGCCCCCTGGTGACCATATTCAAAAACCAATATCATAGAACACGCTATGAGCTGCAACTTTGCAATCGATAGTGCGAACAAGCTTAGGTATCGATATAATGTGGAAAAACTTTTTTTCGCCTACGAATGAGTACTGATGAAACCAAGATGGCCGCCAATTGCGTCATAATTGGCTGATCAAAATTACCTGTCTCAGAATGAAAGACCTCTTTACAAAGAATACAAATTAAAAATTGCAATGACGAATGGTAATCAGTAGAAAGCTACAGGACTCGGAATTTGGGCCAAAGTTTTCGACTGAAGATGTGTCTAGGGTCAATACACGTGTAACCCAAATATTCAAGACATTACATTGAAGCGTCTCAAAAATTTCACAAAATAGCTGGATTCTGTCGACGGACGGACGACTGAGGAAAAGTGAACGCAATAGCCCGCTGGGACTAAAAAGTCCCAAGTGGGCTAACAACAAAAAATAACGAATGCTTATATGTCCGCACTATAAGAATTGGTACAACCGCGCTACGAGGTGGATAGTTTGAGAAACTTCTACGATACCATTGAAAGTCACTTCAGGCCTTGGGGACGAGCGAGGAATAATGATTATACTCTTTATTCACCCATAAATTATAACAAAATATAACACTTAATCGTACGGCTCGTTACTCATACCGATGATAATGAAAAAACTCACGCTCGAATCGCCCAAAACCAGCCGTAAGATGTATAGTTATAAAACTAAAGATCATGAAGCCAAAAAAATTAAAGGAATAAGAAAACATGTTGTTAACAAACCTATAGAATTTCAAGATTACATAAATTGTTCATATAAATCAATAGCAATGAAACATAAAATTAATTGTTTAAGATCAGAAGACCATGAAATGTATATAAATGAAGTTAAAAAAACTAGTTTAAATCCATTCAATGATAAAATATATATTTTGGATGATGGAATAAAAACATTACCTTACGGTCATTAATTATTTATATAATTATAAAATCATTTCATTAGAAATAATTCATCATCTTCTAAATCATCATCTTCTAATTCTTCATCTTCTAAATGTTTTATATTTTATGATTAACACTTTGAATGAGATATTTATAAATTGAATAGATGTACATTAATTTTTTTAGATTCAGCGCAGCTGAATCTATTAGTATCAAACGGAGTGCTGAATTCGTTTTTGACCGCTATCTCCTCTGAGTGTGAAATGATTCACGGGCTAAGGTCTGGATATAGTTGGCTGTTATAACGGCAGCTAAGTGGCAACTACTTTTGAAGGCTATTGATGAAGCCTTAATTGGGTAAATTGGCAATTTTATGCCGTTTTTAGCCCACATGGGGCTTTAGTCCCAGCGGGCTATTGCGTTCACTTTTCGTCCGTAGACGGAATCCGTTATTTTGGGAATTTTGAAGACGCTTCAATGTAATGTCTTGATATTTGGGTTACAAATGTATCTTCCCTAAACACATCTTCAGCCCAAAAACTGGCCCTGTCAGAATCAAGATGGCTGACTGGTAGCCATTGTTGTTCGCCAAAATCAGCACTTTTTACACATTCTTGAAGTTTTTGAGGGAAATTTTGAAGACGCTTTGATTAATTACCTTGATCTTTTGTACATATGTGAATCCCCCAAGAGCCCATCAGCCTAAGAAAAATTGGGTCGATCAGACTCAAGATGGTCGTCTTATGACCCAAAAATGTCAATTTTTGCCAGAATTCTGGGCCCTGTAGCTTCCTACTGGTTTGCCATTTCTCATTGCAATTTGTGATGGGTATTCTTAGGAAAGGGATGTTTTATACCTGAGACAGGTATTTTTCTTGGTGTCATCAGTACTCATTGGTAGGTGGTGGGAAAAAGTTTTTCCACATTATATTAATACCTATTAATACCTTATATTTTAAGCATATTTTGTTACCGCAGTGAATTAGAAAGTTGTAGCCCATAACGTGTTCTATGCTTTTGGTGAGTTTCAAGGTCATTGGTTTTTGTATGGCCACCATATACAAATAATACAATAACTTAGTATTTCTACATTATATTTACCGATGCATATTTTGTTACCACAATCAATTGCATAGTTGTAGCTCATGACATTGTCTATGATTGTGGTGAGTTTTTAGGACATTAGTTATTCTATATGGTCACCAGGGGGCGTTGAATAGTAGAATTACTTAGTATTTCCTTATTAGATTGGTACCTAGGCATATTTTGTTATCGTGATCAATTGCAAAGTTGTAGTTCATGACATGTTCTATGATTGTGGTGGGCTTCAAGGTCATTTATTTTTTTATATAGTCACCAGGGGGCGTTGAATATTAAAATTGCTAGATTGCTGAGCATTCGAAACTACTTCCCAAGTGGGCATGGTGTCCCTGGACCGCTAGTTTTGGGATTTTAACGATGTAGTGTGACGTCATCTTGATCTACTAACGTTAACAACACGAGCAAAATTGTACAACATTTGCTTTCGAATTTACAATTAGGCTTTTTATATATTACTGATACAACGTATACAATTCTCAAATGAGAAAACTACAAAAGAAGAAATAAAATTGACAATGATTTTTCTTTGGCTGTGCTGAAAATTGCATGTCGACGCGCGGCGTCGTTTGCAGTATTTAATAATAACTAATTTATCATATATATTTGATAAAAATATATATGAATATGAATATATCTCTCTTATTTATTCTGTATTAATATGTCTCTCATTACTCTTTTTATATTAATATGAATATGAATATGGATATGAATATGTCTCTCATTTCTTCTATATAAAAATGAATATGAATATTAATATATGTCTCATTTATTTGATATGAAAATAAATATGAATATGAATATGTGCCTCTTTTATTTGATATAAAAATAAATATGAATATTAATATGAATTTGAATATAATACCCCCTATGTCTTCACAGATGTATCATATTCATATTTTTAACTAATATATTTTATATTTTCAGCTAATATAATTTCTATCAATATATTTTATATTTCAACACTGGGAAAGGTACAAATTATATTCAAATATATATTTATTTTTATAGTAATTCTATGAATCTATCAGATGAATATTATATTCTTTACACAGCACTAGAATGTTATTTATCTTAAGAGTGATACTAGTTATTGTTTCTAGTTGCTAAGTGGGTTAAATAATATTTAAATAGATTCAATAAGAAAAACAATAAGATTCTTAAGCAACACCAGCTTATTAAATTGTATTGTTTTTCTAATGTTTTTTTATTATTTCTTATTGATATTAAGATTACTTTACATTTGACTAAAATAATATTAGAAAAACAATAAACCAACTAACTAATATCACTCTTGTATTATCCTAGTCAAATGTATCTGAAAAGAAATCTGATGTCATATTTGAATAAATTACTTCTGAGACTTCAATTTCAGAAATAAAGCATAATATGTATTTAAATGCATTAATACGTATTTAAATACATTAATACCTCGACCCCCTTTTTTAACATAAATATAATTTACTCATTTACATACATTTCATGTGATAGATTTCATATTTTCAGCTAATTTAACAGTCTTATTCTTAATTTGAATTATACAGTTTATCATTCAAATCAATCATAATATTTATACTTTTCCAAATATATATAATAAATCTGTGAGATAAATGAAATCATAATTTGAAATATTATAGAATTTTGAATGTGTAAATAGAAATTGATCTTTTTCATCATCAAACTTAATTTGAATTAAATAATTTATCATCTAAATCATGAATATATTTATGATTCCTCAAACTCTTTAAATTTTTATATCTTTTATTGCATATTTCACAACACTTAATATTATTTATTCGATCTGATAGATAATTTATATTTTCTTTCAATTCTGTATATTTAATTTTACGAGAATCATAAAATTCTAACATCGGTTTCAATGAGTAAATTGAGAATGAAAATAAACCTGAAATCATAATAATTGATTTAATATTCTGTTGATTTTTATATATTAGGTGTAATATTTCTAATACCTTACTTTCACTCATTTTTATAGTTAAAATATATAAGATAAATTAAATTAAAAGATTCTGTTTTAATCCTCTAATTCTTTTAAATCGTTAACTTTTTTATTGTTATTTTTATTTCCATTTTTTCAATTTCTTACTCAATTTTATATTTTCATTCATTAGATCCTTATGTGGTGAAATACATGCCAGTACGAGATCGCCGACACCACATAAGAGAGATAGAGAGAAACACAGTACTGCTTGGAATACAGACACGATCTGAGTTTTATTCATAACATATGACTTTTTATCTATAGAAATTCAACGATATGTGACAGCGATTGAGATTTGTGACTGAGAACTCAATGTGTGTTGACGGGGCTTAAACACTATCGTGCGAGTCACGACACCTTACTAATATTTTCATAATAGAAATATAATGCAGCCAATATTAACCCTCCTGCTATAAGATAATGCTTCAAATCACTTTTCCCAATTGGAATGCTGAAATCTTCCATTTATGTAAGAAAAAATTAAACAGTTTATAAAATATTAAATAATTAGAGTTGAATTATTATTTTTGAGTTATGATATTTTGATTTAAGATGGTGTGATTTATTGCTTCGAATATAATATTTTCCACAATTACATAACACTTTTTCATTAGGTTCATATTTAGGTGTTTCGGTTTTATTGCCTAAGTTACATTGAATTCCAACATCTTTGAATGATTTTTCATTTGGAATGTCGGGGATGAATCTTTTCTCTTCTACTCTGAAAAACATTACATAACATTCTCTGAAAGGACGATAACGTAAGTGTAGAAATAATGATTTATCTGAATTTTCATTATTAAAAAGTGATCGTATTTCATCTGTAATTATTAAATGTTTAACTGTTTCATCAAATGTTGTGAATTTTGGAATTATAGTGTTGAATAAGATTTTATCTTTATCATTCGATAACTCTATTATTAGTTAATGATTTTCAAATATTAATTCAGTAATATTTTTCACTTGAAAACGGAAGCATGCAGTCTTAATCAAATCTTTAATAGGAATGAAATTTTTAATTGTAAAATGTTTTTCTAATTCATTTAAATCGATATATTTGAACTGTACTATCTGTTCACTCATTTATTAGTCATTTTTTTTATTAAAATTGATATTTTCTTCAGTACTCGTCATCTTTTATATTATTTAACTCATTATTCATATTTCTAACATGAGTTTTAGATTTTAAATGTTCTTTATGATATCTTTTTTCACTGAATGATTGATTTCATGTATCACATTTATATATTTCTTTTTCATTCTTTAATTCTTCTAATTTATTTTCTAATATTTCATCTTTATATTCTAACTTTAATTTATTTTCTAAATGAGATTTAGTTTTATTATGTCTTGATTTTTTAGATTTATCTATATTTATTTTACATGTTGGACAGTAGTACTTATCACATTTATATATTTCCTTTTCATTCTTTAATTCTTCTAATTTATTTTCTAATATTTCATCTTTATATTCTAACCTTAATTTATTTTCTAAGTGAGATTAAGTGAGTTTTATCATGTCTTTATTTTTGAGATTTATCTATATTCATTTTACATGTTGGACAGTAGTACTTATTTGCTTCCATTTTAATACAAATTTTTTATTAAAATTGATATTTTCTTCAACTCGTTAATTCCTCGTTACTTTTATGTTAAAATAAGAATTTATTGTTAAAATCAAGAATTTAACACATATAAATATAAATATTCACTGTTTTCTCGACGCAAGTTTTCACTTGTTAATTACTCGTACTTTTTATGTTAAAATCAAAAATTTAACACATTTAGATTTTAAGTAATAGGGTATTAGTTGTTCTATATCAAAGGTTGGATGGTCGAAAAATAAATTCGAGTGTGCGAGAATTTGTTTTTCGACCTTACGACCTTTGGTATAGAACAACTAATACCCTTTTACTTATAATTACCCTCTAAATCCCCAGGCGCCCTCCAATTAACAATCAAAAGCTCTAGTCTTTTACAAAGAACAATTAACTGATAGCCAGCTGTGTTGATTCTGGAGTCCTTATTGTTTCTATGGGTCATATTTGACATTTGGCGGTTGAATGAATTAATATCATCGAGGTTATTTTCTATAACATGATCTTTAAGTTTACCCGTTCTAGCATTGAAATCACCCCATATACAAACGAAGACATCTCTTTCTATTTTTTAAAATGCAATTCAGTGGGTTTATATCCCGAAACGTGCTCTCCCTTGTACGGGGGATTTTGGGAACGGCATCAGGAAGGTTCTACGCCTTGAAATATGATTTTAGAAATTCATATTCATATTGAATATGATACACACACAACGCAATGCAAAATAGAAATTCAAATGAGATGATCGCTTATCATTATACCCACTGTACTTAATTTTACCTTCTTGGAACCTCATGTGTAACGCTTTAAATTTACTCATGTACTATTTTGACTTGCTAAATCACACCTACCCCTTACAGCTGTCAAGGTGATCGATCCATGTAATTACTTGACCATATGTAGTGTAGTTTACGGGAAAAAAGTTAGTTGTCTTGTGATGCTGAAACAGTAAAGACGTATTCGCCGGTTTTCTTTATTCTATTTCGGACTTGGTCGTCAAAGGTGACAACGCAGCCCACAACAACTATGTTTTCTAAGTTTTACTTTTCTTACCATTCCTTACGTTTTCTTTTTTTAAATTTCAATATAAGGAGGGTACACTGCATTTTTATCAAGTCTCTTCCATTAACCATTTACAACCAATGGATAAGCCAATTCAATGCTGTGATTTGTTGCACAATTTAAATTTACTAAAGAGAAACAATTAATTAGTTTAAGCGTGCCACGTAAGTCTATCTGGTCTAACTACCACAAAATTTAATGCATCGATCTTTTGACATGTCGCTTTTTGAGATTATTAGACCAATTCCTGAATTAGTTGAGGTAAATTTACATTGATCATATCTCACTTTGATGTTCTCAGACACTGCACCAGTTTGCTATATAAATTACCACACAATTTCAATGCATTTACCTTCGATGATTTAGTGTGTGCCCTAATAGCTTACTTTGATGTTTTGAAATATTAATCTAGTTAATTATTTACCACTATTAAAATTATCCATTGACCACTTGCATGTCACTTCTTGAGATAATCATACCCTAATCGCTTACTTTGATGTTTTGAAAAATTAGTTACCACTAATTTTATTAATTACCACTTGCATATATATATATATATATATATATATATATATATATATATATATATATATATATATATATATATATATATATATATATATACTGTTTAGCTAAGTCCAAACTATCTCAAGAAGTGACATGCAAGTGGTAATTAATAAAATTAGTGGTAACTAATTTTTCAAAACATCAAAGTAAGCGATTAGGGTATGATTATCTCAAGAAGTGACATGCAAGTGGTCAATGGATATATATATATATATATATATATATATATATATATATATATATATATATATATATATATATATATATATATATCTGGAATTCTAGGGTAAGGTACACTTGAAATTTATCCACGATGGAAGTAATACAAACCAATAAAGGAGGGCGAAAACTGATTTATGAAGGATTCATGTATACCAAACATTCTGAAACTGCATCATCTGTACACTGGAGATGCAGAAAAAGCAGTCAGGCCTGTACCGCTCGACTACGAACATCAATTAACTTAGAAGAATTGGTTTTGGTGACAGATCACAACCATGCTCCAAGTATTGGTGAAATCAAAGTTTCTAAAGCCAAACAGTCAATGAAAGCAAGAGCTACTACTACTGCTGCTAAACCAAGTAGTGTATATGCAGAATAATTTTTTACACATGGATGAAGATGCCAGAGTGCTGTTACCTTCACAAGATTCCTGCAAAAGAACGTTGCGTAATCATCGTACAGCAGATCTACCTCCTAGTCCAGCTACTCTTCGCGATCTTGTAATAGATGGTATTTGGACCGAAACTGGGGACGAAAATGCATGACGATTTTTGCTGTATGATAACGGACCGGAGTCTGATGATCGTTTGATAATCTATGCCACTGATGATCACTTGCGATATCTTGCAGAATCTACGTGGTTGGTCATGGATGGGTGTTTCTCTATGGCGCCACCCCAATTCTTGCAACTGTATGTGATCCAGCGCCCGTTGGTGATCATTCAGCTTCCCTCGTCTACGCTCTTATGCAGCGTAAGTCCGAACAGAGTTATGAGGAACTATTTAATGTGATAAACGATAAGTGCGCTGAGCTAGAATTGGATTTGAAACTTTTATTCTTGATTTCGAGAAGGCATCGATAAACGCAATAAAAAGTGTTTTTGGTGACGAAGTTGGTATTCAGGGGTGTTATTACTACCTTTGCCAAGCTACATGGCGTGAAACACAGGAACTTGGATTGGCTAATCGTTATCGTGATGATGCGGACTTCAAATTGTTATGCACTAGACCCGATGCCCTTGCATTTATGCCAGTTGACGAAGTGGAAGATGGCATTCGCTCGGTCGTTATCAAAGGCGCATACGTGCACAGGGAGTAATTGCATTTCGCCGATTACCAGCACCGTTTCCACCGAATATGTGGAATGTTCATGACGCAACATTGAACAATAATCCTCGGACTAATAACGTTTGTGAAGGGTGGAACTCTCGCCTTTACGATCTAGTTGGACACCACCATCCAAGTTTCTGAAAACTTATAAAAGTTCTTCACCGGGAAGAGGCATGCTCTTCCACTAAGATCAGTCAGTTTAATGTGGGAATGCGACCAGCTAAACGAATGAAAAGGATCATTGATCGCTGCTCATAAACGATTACGAAATCTGTGTACTGACTATGATGCTGGCAATCGTAATATGGATGATTTCCTCCACGGTGTTGCACACAACATCCACTTTTGAACTTGAGTTATCAATAATATGTATTTTAAATAATGAATATTAAATCTGAACTCTGAACGATTGTAATTGTTTAAACTGTGCCTCAAAAAAGTAAGTAATTTTAATTGTTTAAACTGTGCCTCATTAAAAGTAAGTACTGTCATGAAATTGTCAGAACTCATTATATGTACTTAAATGTTTAAATTCTATAGCATGCTTCGTGAAAAATAAGTAAAAAAATTAGTAAAAATGAATGAAAATTAAACTTGAATGAAATGTATGTCATCAGATATCTGAACTCATTATATGTATTTTAATTGTTTAAAGCCTCATGAAAAATAAATGATGTCATTAAAATTGAAAGCCTAATGTTTTTATTTATATTTTCAATAGTTAGTTTCATCTCTAATTCTCATAAATTAATCTCTAATTCTCATAAATCTTCCTTGGCCTTTTTTCCGTGGCCATTTTTTCCTAGGCAAATACCTTGGCCTTTTTTTCCATGACCATTTTTTCCGTTCACCTGATTTCACAGCAATTATCAACAAAATACTTCAATATTCTCATGTTGAAAAACTTATAGTAGTTTTCAAAAATTTCAGATTTTCCGTGATGTTTTTCACAATTTTCACCTTGGATAATCAATGACTTTGACCAGGCTACGTGCATAAAAATGACATTACTCTGTGACTTTTAGCTAGTAAAATCCATGAAAAAGATATTATCGTATTTCTGAAAATTTCTATTAAGAAATCTAGTTTAAAAGTAATAGCAAAATATCTGTGAACCTATCTATGTATTACCTAAGTATTATTGTAAAAAGTATTATCGGTTTTCATTTAGGTTTTATACTTAAATTTGATAGAAAACTAAAATTGGGGGATTTTTACCTACATTAACAATATCGACTGGTGGTAGTCAAAGGACTCGCAATCTTATATGTAATTGTGAAGACATCATGGACATTTTGTGTTTTTAAGCCCATATTATTTCTGAAATAATAATTATACACTGTAAATGCAAATAAATTATATAGTGATTTGAAAAATGACTACTTAGTTATGACTGAATTACAAAAATGGGTTGGATATGCTTCATTCCAATTAGGATCGGTTATGACATTAATTTCTACTGGTGTCATAACATTTTCGAACATCAAACCTATGGAATATAAATCAGGTAAGAATGAAACAGATGACGCTGTACTACAACCAAACGTCGAAACAGAAAATGAATCAGAACAAAAATTAACTAAAATAAATGAGTGATACCGTTAAGAAAAAGGCTAGATCTGAAAAACAAATTAAATGGGCAAGAGAATTGGGTAAAAGATCTTCAGAATTAAAAAAAGCTAAGAAAAAGAAATTAACTGATATAAATGAATCACAGACTTTATCTGATATTGATTCAAATAATAATCCATCTGATTCTTCTAATGCTGGAAGTAATTATGAATTATATATTACAATTGGATTAGTAACAGTTATTATATTATCCGGTGTAATATATAAATCAAAATTCAAATCTGATGATAAAGATGATTCCAATGACAATAAACCTATTATACCAGAAAATAAGTCAAATCATAAAGTCATTGAAACTAAATCTAAATTACTATTAATAGATTAAAATAAGATGAAAAAAGAACAATATTTAAGAGATTTATATTATAACCCAGAAAGTGAAGTATCATATTCTAACGTTTCAGAATTATGGAATAAAATTAAATCTGATAATGAAAATGGTAATGGTGCCGTATGGCACCCACACGGTGATATAAAATATAGTGAATTAAAATCATGGTTACAAAATCAACCAACATATCATATCCACAAGAAAATGGATAAAACTTATTTAACAAGAAAAGTTATGGTTTCATGTATCGATCAACAATGGCAAGCTGATTTAATTGACATGAAGAACTTAGAGGAACATAATAAAGGATATTTTTGGATATTAAATGTTATAGACATATTCAGTAGATACGCATGGTCAATTCCAATCAAAAATAAAACTGGAATAGAAGTGACAAATGCTTTTAAATCAATATTTAAAGAAGCTATTCCAGATAAGATACAATTTGATGAAGGTAAGGAATTTTATAACAAACATTTTACAAAACTATTATCTGATAACGATGTAAAATATTTTTCAACACACTCAGATAAAAAAGCATCTATTATAGAAAGATTTAATAAAACATTGAAAACTAGAATGTGGAAATATTTTACTGCTAATGAAACATATAAATATATCGATGAGTCTATAAATATATCAGATGATTTAGTGAAAGGTTATAATAATTCTAAACATAGTTCTATAAATATGAAACCTATACAAGCTAGAAAAGAAGATAATTCAGAAATAGTTTGGAATAATTTATATGGCGCATTTGTTACACATGATTTCGGTGAACCTAAATTTAAAATTGGTCAACACGTAAGAATATCTAAATATAGAAAAAACATTTTATAAAGGTTATACCCCAAATTTTACTGAAGAAATATTCAAGATTAAAAAGATAATATTTACTAAACCTTTTGTTTATAAATTAGAAGATTTAAAAGATGAAGAAATATTAGGTTATTTCTATGAACAAGAATTATCACTTGTACCAAATCCAGATGAAATAGAATACAAAATAGAAAAAGTATTAAAAACAAAAACTCTTAAAGGAAAAAAGTATTCTTTGGTGAAATATAAAGGATACGATGATAAATTTAATGAATGGATTTTATCTAGTAAAATTAAAAGAATAAATGAATAAAGATTTATTTATATTTGAACCGCATAATATGTTAGTTTCTGGTGTAACCAATTGTGGTAAAACACATTTCATATTAGATTTGTTAGAAACTATTTATAAGAATCATTTTGATAATATAATATTATTCTGTCCTACTTATGAAATGAATAAAACATATAATAGAGATATAGTTAAGATAAAAAAAGTTTATTATATTAAATCCTAAAACAGTAAAAGAAAATTTAGATAATTGTATAAAAATAGCAATTGATACTTATAAAGGATCAAATACATTATTCATTGTAGATGATTGCGCAAATTTACATGATTCAAAAGTTAGAGAAAGTGAGTTATGTTATCTAGCTTTCTCTGGGAGACATTTTGAGATAACAACATGGGTTTTAAATAAAAAATATAATTCAATTGTTAAAGACTTTAGGGAGAATATAAGATTTCTAGTTTTATTTTATAACAAAGATAAAAAATCTATGCAACAATCATTGGAAGAAAATCAAATTATACCTACTGAATTACATGATGAATATATGAATAAATTAAAGAATAATAAAGGTTCAAAATTATTACTGAGACTACAATTTCCCTATGAATATAAATTTATAAAATAAGATATTTTATGTATTAGATTGTATTAGATACCCTAATACCTTAGATACCCCTTATGTCTTTATTATCTTTAGTACTTTTAGTACATAAAGAATAAATCTTCATATTATTAATACTTTAAAAATAAAATAGAACTACTAAACTACTAAAGATAATAAAGACATAACAAACACACATAGATTTATCATTACTGAATCAAATATATATTATAAATCTGTGAGATAAATAAATCTATGATATTTATTACATGTGTTTGTTATGTCTTTATTATCTTTAGTACTTTTAGTACATAAAGAATAAATCTTTATTTTATTAGTACTTAGAAAAATAAATATATAAATAATTTGTATATATGATAAATCTATGATATTTATCATTATTAAAACCGTAATATATAATAAATATGCGTGATAAATAGATTTAATTATTGGAACAGTAATATATAAAATCCATCAGATGAATAAATATAATTATTGAAACAGTAATATATATATTTATGTCTTTATTGTCTTTAGTAGTTTAGTAGTTATAAAAATAATTTTATTCACTACTAATAAAATAAAGATTTATTCTTTATGTACTAAAAGTACTAAGCCTACTAAAGACAATAAAGACACAAGGGGGTATTATATTCATATTTTAAATTACTTTTCTGATTCTAATTCTGAAAACAATTTGAGCCATGCATCTTTTAATTCTTGTGATCTTCTTTCGCCTAATAGTTTAGTATGATAACCATCAACAGCATTCAAACCCTTAGCAAACAATTCATAAGTTAACCAAATATATTGGTTTAATTTGTCTTTACTTATATTTTTATATTTATTTTTTGCATCATTTCTTATTTTATTTATAACATCCTGTGAAAAATCTTCATAACTGCAGTATTGAATTATTTCATCAAAGTTATCACTTATATTATCATTAGCAGCAACTTTTTTCAATTCTGTTAAAAAATCTATATTTTTAAATTTTATGAAATAATGTATACCCCAATAATTATATAGATCAATTTTTATACGCGCCCGACCAGTTTCAATATCTGATAATACTTTTTTTGGATTATTTCTTACATAATCGATAAAAATTGATCTATATAATTTCCTATGATAATTATTTTCGATATCAAAAAATACAGTTGGTACTCTATAAAGGTTATTTGAATCAGCAGCTTTTATTGTATGTTCAAAAGAATTATCATGTTTAATTCTATCTTTAGGTAATACAACAACATTACACTTTTCACATATATTTCTTTCTATATTATCCAAATGTATTTGTGTTAATTTATGCTTTGAAAAATTACTACGACTTATATATTTATCACATTCTTCACAATATTTATCTTCTTTAACATTATCATTATCAATTTCACTATCATTATTCAATTAATTCATCGTCTTATTCTTATTTTTCTTATGCTTGAGTGAATTAAGAAGAGTTGCCCAATTCTTATAACTTTTATACTGTTTACATACGTCACAATATTTTTCATTTGTCTTTTTTTGATTCAATATCATATGTAGAGGGTATATTATAAGATGTAGATGCTGTTACATCTTCTATTTTATATTCAATATCATTCTTATCTTCTATTTTAGTTTCAATATTATCTTCTATTTTATATTCAATATCATTCTTATCATCTATTTTAGTTTCAATATTATCTTCTATTTTATATTCAATATCATTCTTATCTTCTATTTTAGTTTCAATATTATTTTCTATTTTAGTTTCAATATTATCTTTCATTTTACTTATTCTATATTTGAATTGATTAAAGTAATCTCCAAAATACTTAATGTATTCATCATAAGGTAATATATAATATATATCTGTTATGATTTCACTTGGAGTTTGTATTTCATATATTCCACCTTCCATTTATTATATATATTTTTATTAAAGTTAAAATTTTAATACATAACACTATTCAATTGAGAATTTACAATATTTAATTGCGCGTCAGATATAATATAAATGTGCATTTTGAAATTTAGGCTTCCTTTTTTCTTCGTCATGAATAATTGTATTCCATCTTTAGTGTTTTGTAATTTTTTTCCAGAACCATGTAATGAATTATCCTCTGTTGTCCTAAAATCTAACCATAATGCATATCTATTGCCGGTATAATAATCAATTTGATTAATATTACAATTTTCAGATGATTTTACTCTTTCATTCATAAAATGTTTTCTAATTTCTGGCCATTGATCAATCATTCTCATTCCTTGACAAAATATTTTATTTGCTATTCCTTCGATAGTTATTTCTACTTTTGTTATTTCAGGATTATAATACTTATCAACCTGTATTGCACCATTAGAATATGTTGCAATGGTAAAAAATATTAATATACCTTTAATAGATCTTCTTGGGAAGTTAATATTCTAATTAATAATTTCATCATTTGCATTAATAGTTACAGTTTTAAATTTATCAATATAATCATATAACAATGAAAATCCTTGATTGTATTGAGTTTGAATTATACTTGAAATATTTTCATCAGTTACTGTATCATATTCTAAACATATATTCGATAATTTATAACTCATATCTTTAACAACGCTAGATAATACAATTTCATTTACAGGAGCAAATGTTATTTCGAATATAACGTATTCTTGAATTGCGTATTTATATAAAGGCGCATTATTATTTATCAATTCAAAGTCTAATGGAATTTTATATTTGCTTCCATAAATCTTTTTTATCAAATTATCTGCGGTACGAGTTACTATTGCGTCATTAGCTCCTGATCTTAATTTATTATGGTTTTCTGATTGGATGCCTTGAAATATCATATTATTTCTATTTTCTTTAGTTAACCATAAATCTTTATAATGCATAAATAAATTATAATCATCTAATGAGAAAACTGTTTCTGGGCCAATCTTTATCGTTGATTTTTTAATCAAATATCTTCCAACATTATCGACAACATAATTATTATCATGGCCAGTTACTTTTATATCGGCTGATAAATAAATACTATTTGGAACATAAAAAGTATTTTGTGTTAATCTAGGAATTCTAACATATAAAGTTTCATCGGGATTAATATTAGAAGGGTTATGAGTAATTATATGATGTGATCTTTCTGCTTTAATAGCATTAGATAGCCTATGATTCTTAGAAGGATTGATATAACTCCCACTCATTTATTTAACAAAAAAATTAATTATTTATTTTTTATCATATTCACTAACCCAAAAATAATTGCACTTACAACTGTAATTTAAAATAAAATAATATGTTCAGCAGCAAAGTTAATAATGTTTCCTGCAGATTTCAATATAAAACCAACAATTGATGCAATAACTCCGGGTAAAGCTGCAGCAGACTTTTTAGATAGTTCCCATAAATATTTTGCTAATTTCTTTAAACCATCCTTAACTTTATCTTGTATAGAATTATTATCATTCGGGGGTTTATCTGGTTTATTGGGAGTAGGAGTAGATTTTAAAGCATTTGATATAGCTAAACCAATTGTTGTAAATAACATAGTTACTGCTGTTAGAATTGAAAGAATTGTTATTCCTTCAAACTTAAATAATAATTTTATTCTAGAATCTGGTTTTATTAGATATCTTTTAAAAACATCTTTTAATCTATCAATATTATAATCATATGATTTTAATAATAATTTAATTTCTTCTTTTTGTAATTCTATGTTATATTCTAAATCATCTTTTTCTTTTTCTAAACGTAATTCTTTTTGCCTATATTCTATTTCATCAATTGCTTGACGATCTAAATCAGACTTTAATTGTTCTATTTCTTTATTTTTATCGGTTAATTCTTTTTCTAAAGTTCTAATTTTTAAATCTCTCATATTTTTATCATGCATAATTTTATCAGATGCAAGTCTTATACTAATAATTTCTCTTATTGCTTTATCAGAAAATATATCTAAATCTTCTAATTGTTGATCTGTTGCATCAAGTAATCCCTTCGGTAAAATTTTTTCAGTTTGAACTTCTTTTGAATTAGGTCTACTAGTTTCTGGTTCTAAATTATTATCGATTGTTTCAAATAATTTATTAATTCTTTGTTTAAATACTCTTTCATTTTTGATAATTTCTTCTTGTGTTACATCTTCTGGTTCATTACTATTTCTTATTCTCTTAATTCTAGATAGGTCTAACTTAAGCAAAGTTGATTCTGCTAATATTTTTTCTTGTTTTTTATAAGAGATATCAATATAATAATCATCTTTCAAACGATAATAATATTCACCATCTAAAAACTTTAAGTCTTGTACTAAAAGTCTAGCGCCTCTATCATTTATATTATATCCAGATTCTTTAAATACATGTTGAAATTCATACATAAATTCATAATTTTCTAAATTTTCTCTTTCTAAACCTGGGTCTAAATTTTCAGTAGGTATTCTCGATCTAATTCTTCTATCATTTTCTTCTGTTGATGGCACTATCTGCTAAATTAGAATTATATGCTGATTCATCATCATTATCAATATTAGTTTCATTAAAATCAGGTTGTGGTTCATCACTTATACCGGGTTCATCACCAAAAGGATTCAATGGGATATCTTCTCCACCTTCTGCCATTGACATAATAGAAAAATTAAAATTTAAAATATAATATTCCTCCCATTACAATTCCTATATAAGTTATAGCTAATTTAGTATTTTCATGGGATTTATTATCATCATTTAGTTTAATTATGTCATGTTGAATATTATCAGTTTTTATATTTTCTGTAGTATTGTAATCTTTTATTTTAGAATCATTATGCAATTTAATATTTTTAGTTTTAGTTTGTGTTGATTGAATGTGTTTGTTTTTTTCACCTTCCATTAATTTTGGAGCAGTAATAATCTTTTTATTTATATCATTTAATCCAAATGAATTATTTATTGTTGCTGTTTGTAGATGGTATGGGAAGTGCACAATATTCTGCAATCTTTTTAGGGCAAGGAAGTGATCTTATTGTTCCAATTTTTGTTCTAAAATCAGAATTATTTATATCTATATTAAATTCATTACAAATTTTATAAAACTTTGATAAATTAATATTATTATCTAATTCTTTAAAATACCTAGATCCTGGTAAAGTGCACTCTAATTCATTTAATATTATTCTGATTTGAAAGTATGTATGAAATCTAAATAAACTTTGAATTAATCTATATTTAGAATTATTCAAATGATCATTCCAACTAATTCCACAACCTGTTGTTGCACAATAAACCGCAAAATTTAATTGGTTCTGCCAATACTTCATATTAGATTTTAATAACCATTGTTTTTCATCTTTCAATTTTTTAAAATCAATTAAATATACATGAAATATATTTTCCATCTTTGCATTAAAATTATTAGTTTCAGTGACATAAATTTCTAAATTAGTTAATGAATCTAAAACTTCATTTCTATATGTAATATCTTTATTAAAATCTATTGCAGGAATATTATATTTAATTGATTTATTATATTGGAAAGCTTTTGGAAAACTATCTGCCATTTATATAACTAAAAAATTAATAATTTATTAATTCTTTTAATAATTTATCTTGTTCTTCAACTGTTATATGGCCATTTAAACTTATTATATAATCTAGTGTATTCTTTAATTTATTAATTTCTTTTATATTAGTTTTAATTTTTTCTTTATTACTTTTTATATTCAATTTTGAACTTATACCAGTTAAAACACTTGAACTTAATCCTTACACACCAATTGATATAGCTAAAGGTGTTAATGGACTGAATATTGCTAGAAATGTTATTACAGAACTAATTTTAACCGAACCACTGATAATAAGATAATATATAATTTTACTTTTTAAATATTTTTTCTTTTTTATCTTTAAGTCACTTTCAAATTCTAATATTTGTTTTTCTAAATATGTTTTTAATTTAGTTTTATTTATATCATGAGGAATAATATCAATATTATCAACTTTATCTTCCATTTATTTAGAAAAAAAAATTACTAATTAGTAAACTTATACGCCACAAATATAACAATAACTGTTCCACCTAAAATCCAAATTATTTCATATTTCTGTTGTTCTTTACTTTGGGTATAATAATCTGATAATTTAGGTTTGTATAGATGTAATTTTTCTTTATTTGTTACTGCGTTATATATATACTCATTGCATCATCAACTGATTGAAAATCTCTATGTGAAATCTTCTGATCATATAATTCTTTATTGATGTAATCCATATAGTTTTGTCTCTTTTCTCTATATTCTTCTGCAGCTTTATTGTATTTCTCTAATGCTAAGTTATGTCTTCTTTGTTCTCCTAATGAACTATTTTTGTCAATATGCTTAAATAAATAACCGCCACCAGTAAATGCTAAAGCGTTAACAATTGCCGATCCTATAATAGTTATAATTGCAGAAGCCATTTATTTAGCAAAAAAATTACGCATTTATATGGGAGGAATATATTTTTGTTTTTCCAAATAATCAATAGTTAAATTCGATAAAGTAATTGCTAATGTTAATTTTAAAATATCATTTATATCAAATCTATCAACATTAACACTTCCCATTTTGAATACTTTTTTTAATACCATTGAATAACCAACAGTTCCAACTGATAGTAATGCACCATTATATAATCCAGTTATTATCCACTTATTATCACTCATTTATTTATCAAAAAAATTACTATCATCAAAATATTTAGTTATCTTATTTATGATTAATTCAACATTTATTTCATTACTACTTTTATGATTATCATATATTTCAGTTATTATTTTTCTAATATCATCAACAATGAAATCTTCATCTAATTCATAAAATCTTAAAGACTCTCTAATTAAATCAGTAATCTTTTCTACATTAAAAGTTTCTTCATTTATTGTTGTTTCATATTCAAATGTTGTTCCATTAAAAAATGTAGTATTTTTGATATGTGTAATTACATCATTAATGTTAAATTTCATTTCTTTCTCACGTTTAAAATCAAATCCAAAACATATGCTCGGCCCAACAGTTATATTCATTTATATAATGAAAAAATTACTCTCTACATCTTATAACTAATTCATAAATTACAGGAAAGTTATTCAAATCAATTAAATAACCATTATGATTTCTTATTTCTAATTTAAAATTATTGAATTTAGGAATGCATGGTTTGAAATCACATTCAGTTAAATTATAATTTATTTGAGTTCCAAATTGTTTAACATTTTTTAATGGTAAAATATTTAATATACTAGAATTACAAATTGTATCTTTAGTTGCTTCGAAAGTTTTTGTAGGCTCGATTAAATTGCAATAAATATAAAAGTGTGTAAAAGGTATTATATTTGTATAAGTATCAATATTTGAATAATGTCTATCCGGAAGAATTCCAAACAGTTTAGCTAAAGGTTTTCTTTCTAGAAATCTATGTTGTTCATTAGTTAACTTTATTCTTATTTTATTCGAACTATCATTTTTGATAAATTTAATTTCAAATTGAGCAGCTGCTGAGCCCATTTTTAAACGAGCTCTTTTATTAATTTCTTGCGCTAATGTTTCTAAATTATATAATCCTGGTTTTAGATAAAGATGAAACCATTTATTCAAATTTCTTACATAAATTTTAAAAGCTAAATGATCAAGACTTTTATTCGATATATTATGAAAAGAATTACATAAACTTATATTAACTAATTTTAAATCTACACAATTCTTAAATTCTCTATCTAATTGTACTAGTAAATTATGTGATTTATAATTAGTAAGTCTTCTAGAATCAACAAATATTCTGTATTCTTTTAATTCCGCCATTTATTTTACATATTTTCTTATTCGAAATCTATTTCATGATGCCCTTTTTCATTCTTACCTTTGTATACGAAATAGAAATCTCCAGAACATAATTCTTCTAAGTCTTCACTTGATAATCTATGAAATCTATCCGGTAAATATGTTCTGAATTTATGTGTATTTCCTTTTAATCCTTTATATTCTAAGTGTATAACTAATTTATCTCCATATTTGTTAGTAACTGTATCAATATTTGTAATTAGATATTTCTTATGGATTATTAATTCTGTTAACTTTTTGAATTTATAATCTACAGATTTTACATTTGTTATATCTTTAATTCTATCTAGAAATGATTTGTTGTTCTCACTGTGTGTTTGTTTACTCTCCATTTATAATACATATTTTTATTGAAATTTGATTAACACGTTAGAATTCTTTTCATTATCTCGTTCTCTTTTGTTTCTTCTCTTTTAAATTTTAAGTATTCATCTAAATTGCAACCATAAGCAACTGTATGAATTCCATCATCTAAAATATATCTTTTATCATCAAATGGGTTTAGACTTATCTTTTCAATTTCTTCAATAAACATTTCATGATCTTCAGATCTTAAACATCTCATCTTATGTTTTCTAACTTCTTCATTGAATATACAATTGATGTAATCTTTGAAATGAATATTCTTTCTTCTACATTTTTGGTTATTCCTTTTAACTTTTTAGCTTCATGTTCTTTAGTTTTATATGAATACATTTTAGATCTAATACCAATGAATTCAATCATTTCTTCACCACCTAATTCATCCTTAAACTTCCCTGGAACTTTTTTATTATCATTGCTAAACAATTCATGATTTTTAGGATAATTACTAAAATCAAAATGATGTTTTAATGTTTTTAAATCATCTGTTATGTTATCAGTTTTTATCTTTAATATGTAACTGTCAGTATCAAAATATAATATTTCTATATGTTTTTCTCCAAAAAGTGGTTGTAATACAGTATAATAGAATTCATACATTAGTAATTTTGATAATTCTAAAACTGATGCGCCAACATAGATTGGTTTATTAAATTTCATAGAAGTTCTTCTCATCTTAACTGCAGCTAAATTTTCATCAAATATTCTGTTACCTATGAACTTAGGATATGATTGTAAATGCCTTATCCTTTTGCCATTACTTACTAACTCAATATCATTTCTATTTCCAATATTTTCACAAGTCTTACCATAGAATGCATTATTCATTAGTTTGAAGAAATCTTTCTCGAAATCAGTTTTAGCTTTAGTTCTCTGTTTGGTGTTAAAATCTATATATTTTTCTAACCACTTAGATTGACTAAATGAAATATATCTATGTACTTTTTTTAGAATCATTCCTTGATTCAAATAAAACTTTAACATTCTATAATGTACTACATAATTATATTTATCTTCTTGAGTTACCATTAACTTTTCTGTATGAATATGATTTTCGGGTTTAATTCTTTTTTGATAATTTGATAATTCTTGATGTGTTACAGTTTTATGTTCGGGACAGTATGCTAGATTTCTAGATTTAAATTTTTTATCTTCAGGATATTCTAAATCTACAACAAAAAAGTAACCAGTATCTGAATCATCTGCAATATCTAGAATTCTTTTCTTCCAATCAAATTTATCATTATTTTCATGTTGTAAAACTTCAGTTATTTCAAATACTCCATAAGGTTGTGGTTCCATCATTGCCATACAAATTATTTGCATCTATATATAATAACTTATATCCGGGGTTATCATTTACATTGAAATATCTATCCCCTAATACACCTGAAACTCCTCCTCTTATAGATTTTTCAAATAATAGTAACTGATCTATATTTGTTAACAAATCCATTTTTATATCTGTAAATTTTAATCCACAATCCCTAATCCTGGTGATGAATAACAATGACAAGGATCAATGTTAAAATATTTTAGGTTTACATCTCTAAACCTTTCGAATATATCGGTTAATAATAATACATCTGATTTTTAATATAAATCTACTAATTGCCCATGATTTTCTATTTTGAAATTATTCCAAATATTCAATGTTCTATTATATACTTCATCTTTAACATATTCATTTTTTAATTCATCATAGAATTGTTCTTTCAATAATTCAGTTATGTTAAAATCATTATGATTTTTATAAAATGAATATGGAATAGCGCCTTTATATCTCATTAATTGAAAATCATCATTATTTGGGTAATATTCTTTTAATGTCTTTAATTCATCATCAACTAATGATTTTGATAAGTTATCTAATGAACTATTTGAAAATCTATATGAAACTATAAATCTTAGGCAACCAAATTGGAATGATATATAATTCTCAGATGTTTTAGCTAACATTCTAAATTTATAAGTTGGTATTTTATCTTTTGATCTATTTGAATTTAATCTTTCAATTTCATTATTAATTTCTTCTATTTTATGGCATAACTGTTTGATGAATAAATGTGCATCATATCCTGATAGATTATGAAATATAACTGGTACAAAATTAATTTTCTTAGCTTGTAAGTTACAATTCTCATGTGCAGCGCCTCTAAACTTTCCATTCAAATGATCATGGTCTCTTACTTTTTTATCTTTATAATTAAATATCTTTTCACAATAATAACATTTATCTGCAAACGCAAATGCTTCTTTATCTTCTTCTGTCATTATAATTTCTATATTTGTATTCAATAATTTACTAAATCTTATTTCATATTCAATTAATAAGTCACAAAAATGATTGATAACATTTTCATTTCTATAATCATAATATTCACTTTCAATTAGTTCTGGATAATCAGATTTTATATATAACCCGAAAGCTGCAGCTGATTGATGAATCTTTTTAATAGTATTTGTTTTTGGTGGTTCATCTGAAAGATCTTTTTCATTAGAATTTAATTTCTTTCTTTTATAATATATTTCTTTTCTATCTTGATCAGTTAATTCTTTATTTAATGATTCAAAATCTCCATATATAACAAATGGTACTTTATTTTTGTAATCATATTTTTTGAATTCTAATATTTTATCTTTTTCATTTGGTAAAACTAATTTACAATAATCATGATTTTCACATAATTGTTTATGATTTAATAATGTACTTTCATTACTGAATCTATGTAAACATTTTCTACAAAGATATATTTTATGGTGATCATTTTCTGATTTAAAAAATAAATCTATTTGTTTAATCCACATATAATGATTCTCATAATATAGTATATCTATAACATCATTTGAATCATAATCTTTTGATAGGTATAAAGGTTTTAATGTATAATGTTTTATATTGTTACCTTTTGTATTTGGCAATTTGATTAAATCAAATACATTTATTCTTAAATTATTATCTCTTTCTATTTTTGGGATGTTTTTAATTATAACAGGATACTTATCTATCTTGTAATTGTTTTCAAATGGTTTATAATTTGTTAATCTAAAACTATGTGTAATATCTTCTGTTGGATGTAAGCAACTTATAATTGTCCATAGAAAACATTTATCATCTTCATTTTGTACATTTATTACAGCATTAGTTTTAAATGGTAGTTTAATATAACTCGATGCTTCAATATCTGGTTCTTTATAATATGATTCATTATTTTCATCAATTGGTTCCGATTTAGTTAACTTATTATATTTTGTGTTATAAACATATAAAGTCATAAATATTATTTCATCAAATATTAAACCAGATCCTTCAAAATATTTCTCTTCGATTTTAGTTTTTACTTCATTATAACATTTATCTAATTTATCATCTATATGTTGTTTTGAAATAATATGTTGTGAATGAGAATTTATATTATATATTGGTTTATCTTCAGATTTTATGAATTTAACTTTAGAAGATATACTAATTTTAGGATATTCAACATCAGTTATTATTTTTATTATTTCTTTCATATTTTCTAAATGTTTTTTATTTTCTTCTAATGTTTTTCCTTTATGAAATTTAAACTCGATAGCTGCTGGACCAATATCACTTTTAAATGCTTCGGTTATCTCTATATCTTTTTTATTATCTAATGAATTAATATAATTTCTTACATCTTCCATGTATGGTCTTTTATTGTTTAATTTATTTTTTATGTTTTTAATTGTCTTCTGTTTCTTATCATTGTCTTTATCAAAATAATCTTCACCTAAAATATCATTATTCTTATTTCTAATATGACTTTTAGATTTTAAATGTTCATTATAATATCTTTTATCGCTGAATGATTGATTACATGTATCACATTTATATGTTTCTTTTTCATTCTTTAACTCATCTAATTTAGTTTCTAATATATCATCTTTATATTCTAGTTTAATTTATTCTCTAAATGTGTTTTAGTTTTATTGTGTCTTGCTTTTTGGGATTTATCTATATTGATATTACATGTTGGGCAGTAGTACTTATTTGCTTCCATTTTAATACTAAATTTTTTATTAAAATTGATTTTAGAAGTTCAATGATATATAGGTTCAAATAGAATCATGTTTTAGTATAAACAGCTATGCATTATTTCAAACACACTTTAATAATATTTTAAGAGTAATAGGGGTAATGGGCTTTCATATCAAAGGTTGAATGGTCGAGTTCATTAAAAACATATATTAAAAGTAATTTAAAACTATAATATATTTTCATAACCGTGTGTATTTCAGTTGAATATTATTATTATTTGAATATATTTGATTATATGAATTTGTGTATTGTAAATAAATCAATTGGTCGCGGAGCGGAGCGGTAGCGACCAATTGATTTAATACAATATGCTTTTTAAATTATTGATATCTTAGAATAAATATTTAGTTATAATATAAAATGCACACGGTTATGAAGATATATTATAGTTTTAAATTACTTTTAATGTTTTGTTTTTTAATGAGCTCGACCGTTCGACCTTTGGTATGAAAGCCCATTACCCCTATTACTAATGCCGACGCAAACCTGAGGAAAGAAGAGACAGTGATGTATTCAGTAAAACATGTTTAAAAGTCAGGGGCCAGTTGCTCAAAAGTTGGTTAAAGATAACCGGTGGATAAATACCATAGTAACAATGAAATTTCAATTGTCACCATAGCAACTATCCACAGGTTAACTCATACCAACTTTTGAACAACCGTCCCGAAGTTTTCAGACAACAGGCTGCCCTTCAGAAGGTGAATGGTTAGGCCTATGTTAACAGGCTGTTGATTGATTTGTCCGCGTTTAAAGAAATTGTAGTGATATTTTAATTTTTGATTTTATGTAGGGAGAGAAGTGATATAGGCTATAGTGATATATGTTATAACAGGGTTTAGTTTAAGAATAAGAATAAAAGGAGGTGTTACGGTTTTCGTTTTAATTTTATAAAGCCTTTTACAAAAGTTTGTGTAAAAAACAGAAGTAATTTATTGATGAAAAAAGAAAATATGATTTATTTAAATGTAAAGAATTCTAAGTTGCAAGAGAGCTTGCAGTATTTATTATGAAGATTCATAGATTGATGAATTTTAATCAGTGACACTTTTATTTGTAAGTTAAGTTGTGTGATAAAATTAAAAATGTTGATCATTGGTGGTATTTTCTTGTAATTTTATTCGAATCATGCAATTCTTGCATTGTTTTTGAGGAAAATGAACTTCTTACGTTGACGAGGATACACAGCACTGCTCTCTCTAATCCCCGAGGCAATCTTAGTCCAGAAAAATGGGCACTGGCACTGGCTTCACGGTTCACGTTCACAAACGCTCGAATTTCGAATTTCCCGGTTTCAACCTAGAGGAGTGAAAAATACGAATACCAGAGGGCGTCCCTTCGGAACTTCGCGAAGGCCACGTCGGAAATTTCCGATCGCTCTTCGGTTGGTTGTGACGTCACCGCTGTCCCGATAACTGCGGGTAGATTTAAGCATTACGGAGATAGGATCGTTTCCAGCCTTTCTGTATAGTGTAGCTAAACGACCGGCGCCCGTTGCATCATGGGTAATTTTATTATAAAACATGGCGGATCTATTAAAGTAGGATTAACGTATCGCTGGTAAATTATCAAATATTTATCCATTATCAAAGCCCATATTCAAGTGCCTGTGATTTTACACACTCTGTCGTTTGCATCACTAGCGTTTATGTTAAAATTGGTTAAACCCTCTGTTATTTCATCAAGAAGAGGAATTTCCTTTTCAAGTGCTATACAAAATTGCTCCTTTCTCTCGGGCTTCCAGTTTATGATTTCTTTCAAATGATCGTCTTCCCTACTAAGTGGAGGCAAATTTGCTGTTCGGGTTTAAAGCTGGAGCTCTGTTGTGACCGGGCCAATGCACGTCAGAGAAAAGTTTTTCAAATTATAATACCTTTAACGATTTAACAGATTCAATTAAATGTGGGGATCCTATTACATAGTCTATAGTGTGTTTGTTTAAACCTTCGTGGCAAGTAAAATCACCAATCGTATGATCAGGGCTTATTCTCCCATTAAAGATAACAATAATCATGGTTTTTGCAAAGTTCGACCAAACGCGATCCAAAATTATTTACCGAAAGATCTTTAGTCTTACGCCTTTTAATGCCTTGGTGGTGTAAAAAGTATGTACAGTTATAAGTTTCGACCAATATTTCACTTTAATTGATATCTAACCCTTCAGTTATAAAATTATCCGGTTCACTGTAGTCGAGAAGACCACCCGTGTAAGCGTTGAAGTCTCCACATAATAACATGGAGGACCGATTATTATCAAAATTTTCTAAAATATCAACATTTAATTCATTAAAACAGTCTACACTACCGTATTTGCTAGATTCGGGTGGTAAGTACACCGCACCGATCTAAAGGATTTTATCGTACCCTGTTACATACCTGTCTAATGATATCCACAGTACAAATTAACTACAGTTTTTGATAACGGTGACGTAAGCAGCTAAGATTTTACGTAAGGCTATTGCTATACCGCCTGACCGAAACGATGAAATTTTTACACGATTTTTTGTGAGTAGAATACATCCAAGCCAAAAATGAGTTTGCCCAGGGTTCGTCAATGTCATCAAGCTTCGTTTCAATGAGAACACAAACATCTTACGCCTGTATTAACTTATCAAACTCAGAAACATATTCTTTGCTCCTTAGGCCACCTACGTTTATAGTTAATATCGATAACTTGCTACAGTTTGGCTCTGTGCTGGTTTGCTAGGCTTCGTCATTGGCAGGCTGTTCATCATTTACATGGGTTGTCATTTGGTGCGAGTCCATGTCTAGTACTAGGCTCTGTAATGCTTCACCTACATTTAAACCTTCATCCGACGATGATATTCTCGGTCGTTTCGTGTCTGGTTTCGTTGTCTTACGTTTCGGGCTCTTATTCCTGTTTTGCGTATTGACATTCGGTATTGTGTTTTGTCTGTTGGTTGCGGAGATTTCCCCGCTGGGATTTGCTGAACATTGATTAGCGTTAAACTTGAATACTCCCATTGTGTGACGACTTTTCTCTGGGTTGCTTCCAATCTGACTTTGTAATGAGAAGTTCGGATTACTTTCGCGTACATGGAACTCGCTTCCATCGCCCTTGCAAAGCTTTGAGTCGACGAATAAATTACCTTGCCAATTGAAAAAAGCTTAAAGGGTAACTGACACTTTTTCAAGAATTTTCTACTTTTGGAATAAAATGATTCATTATAGTATACTATTGAGATTGACAATTTGAAAGATCGGAAAAAATTTCAATTTATAATGATATTTGATGATTTTGATTTTCGCGCGCCTCGTTTTGTTTACATCGTTCCGGAAAAACACGTGTACTGCGGGCTATTTATAGAACTACGTCATTAAAGGCAGCGACTCAATAATGGCGTCTATAGAAATGAATAGAGAATCGGACAATGGGAGCGATTCATCTGAATTTAATGCCACTTCGGCATCAAATTCAGATGAATCGCTTAGTGATTTTGAATGGCAGGAAACAAGTGACGAAGAGGAATTAATGATCGGGCCGTATTTATACGAACCAGAGGCAGAACCGAAGCGAAACGGCGATGGACCCAGACCGGAGGCAGAGGGAGACGACGACGAAGGCCGAATAAACCGTTTGGAGCTGGATAATCTGAATCAGTGGTATGTTCATATAACAATTAACTTAAAAATATATATTTTAAGATTCATTAAGCCGTAGATTTAATTATAGGTTTTTGAGCTTTGTTGGCGAAGTTGAGAGAATCTTATCATGTTCGTTTCAAAAGCTCAGTGCGATTCAACGTCGTTGTGCTGGCACTGCTGGACTATTCTTGCACTGCATTGTATCAGCATAGGCTTACAACAAGTAGATACCTATATCCATACCTTAAAAAAATTTTTATGGATAATCTTTTTAGGTGCCAATGTGGACACTGTCAGATCTTAGAGACGGAGCAAGAGTGTGTGTGCTGTATGGAGATTGATGTCGTGAAAAGAAGACTGGAATGGGTTTGGGAGGAGTCCGGACAAAATGAAGAGACCTGCATGACGGACACAGCAGCTTTCGCTTCGATCTGTTTGAACCCTTGGGTCCTGCAGCTGATGTGGACCGAATTTAAACGGCAGTACGGACGGAAAAGTTTTGAAGGGTCAGCAAATGCGAAATTAAGACATGTAGCATACAGATCATTTGTTCGGTGGTGTTGGGGATATTTGGGCAAGGAGAATAGGAGAATTTTGCCTGCTTGTGTCGTTTCGTGCATCCGCGCACATTTCCCTGAGGACGGTTATGAGGAGGACCATGTATATAAAGGATTTCGTAATGTGTCGATTGATGGACCATAATGAATTAAAATAGAAGAATTCAACTTAAAAATTCTAACGATGTTTATATATTCTTCTTAACTTGTGCTTTTCTTACAGATATTTTAATAAAACAATGACATCGCTTAGATATAAAATATAAATTTCATTGCATATTTATAATGTATAAAACGTTTTGCTTTCAATCCATTGAGTTCTAATTTAAACATCTGATCGCAATTAATTGTTCAAGTAAGGAGCAGTTTTGTTATGCTTAAGCAGATCAATAATTTTATTTTCAGTTTCCTATCAATTTTCTACAGATCATTTATTGAGTGAACTGGTGTCTACAACTTTCACTTAGACTTGTAGTTTCACCATTAATCTTCCCATGCAAATGTAGATATTTTGTCTTTATCACCTGAAAAAGACATGAAAAATATTTTAGGTTGAATTATAAAACGAATACAAGATATATCATGATTCCTGATGTTGAAATAAAACGTACTCGGTATCTTTGAACTGCCAAATTTCAAATATATTTCTTCGTACATTATTTTTCGAATTAAATCATCACTTTGGGTCATCATTTTTTCCGCAGACCTAAAAAGAATGTATTTTTTAAGAAAATCAATATAATTGTCATGTTTTCATGTGCATGTATTACAATTTTAAATGAAATTATACCTTCAATACAAATGTCAAGAGACTTACCATTCAATCATCTATTAGTTTTTTTGAATCTTGTCCTGTGCATTGCGATGGCTTCCTCTTTGGTGATTTTTTCTTTGTTTGATGTGAGATTTGGTGGTACTGTGATTATTTTCCTCGGCCTATCTGCTTCTTCCACGTCCTCGAGTATCTTGTTCCAGCAAATGTCGACATATTCTGAAATAAAAAACACTGTTAGCCAACAATGTGTTTGGTAATGAATTATTTACATAAGTTTAGTTAATGACTTTAATATTCACCATAAGTGGCATCAGTGAGTAGTTTTCGTAATGTGTGGGTGTCCTTGTATTTTGGATAGACAATGCTATATTTTTTTGTCCCATCAATCTTTGTGCCTTGTATTCTGTCACTATTCTCATTGAAATGTAGGGCAGCTATTTGTAACCTTAGAGAAGACATAAGACATTGATATAAGTCTTAGCAGGGACATATGTATGAAAAAATATCACTCAATTGTTATATACTTTGCTTACCTGCTTGTCATTCCATTGTAAGAAAACTGAATCATCTTCTGGGCAAAATGATTGAATAAACTGTGAAGACACTCCAGTTTACTGGTTTGGCCGTATGGTGACATCATCTTCACTTTATTTATAACCCGTGTATTCGTCAGATATTTTTGCATAGAATCACCAACCAAAGATCCTGTAAATAGTACATCAAATGAAGTTTTATACAAAAGAAAGGAAAATATCATTCATGATTAAAATATTATACTTTACTAACCTCATTTCTTCAAACATAACTCTGCCTTCAGAATCATCCTCAGAGCCACTGTCCATCTCTGACTCTTCTGCCGAATCTGGATGATAGTCATCATCTTCACTGTCACTCCCTAAATCTGATTCTTCTCCAATACAAATGGCTTTTGAGGTATTTGTAAGTTCTTCAGCAGGTCGCTTACATTGAATACCAATGTTTCGGGCTAAAACAGACCAATCACAGTAGTAGGATTAAATAGATAGGGAGAATAGATGATATCATAAAAAACCCCATAATACAAGCCGTACCATAATACGATATAGACTGAATAAAGAATACTCACTCAATGCATTTTCCTGGATTCCAACTGAACGCTGAGCCTTAAATGGCGTTCTGTAGATAATCTTAGGTTTGATGCGGTACACAATTTTGGTCTTCACCTGTGCAGTTTCTTTCAGCGTTTGCATCCCTAGAAAAAATTATCATTAAATAACATGAAATTCAATGATTACAGTGATATATTCAAAACTGAATGACAATGATACACCATACCATCATGAAAATCCTACCTCGAGATTTACAATCCGGTTCAGCCTGCACAGCAAATTCTCTTGTCGCCTCGAACTCTGATTTGATACCGGGTTCCGCATACACTTCCCCGCCGTCATCTTCACCAGGTTTTGCATAATCTTCAACCAAATTTGGTTGAAGATTATGCAAAACCTGGCTCTCAGTCTCAGCAATGACTCGCCGTCTCTCCCTCTTCTCAAACACTTTTCGTCCAGGCTTTCGTGGTAGCGAGAAGAAATCCTCTGGTTGAGATGTAGATTCAGGGGTTTCTATCACAGTGTGGATCGATGGCACGGCTCCTTGTTTCAGCAACAATCTATTTCAAGCAAAAGGCAACCGTTAATTCACAAGGCTCGTGAAATATTCATTTTGTTATTGTAGTTAGTGAGTGAAGTAAGGCACTCACTAACTATGACAATAAAAGCCTATTGTACGATGGCCAATGCACTGTGGCCTATAGTAGTAGTTCAATGAAAAGATGTTTCTATTGTCACACGATGTAAGCTGACCTAGAAGGCATGGTTTTACAATCACGCTTAGCAAACAAAAGTTAAACGGCATTTTGACATAAAAAATTATGAATTGGATACCGCGCGTGGAAAAAATAAATTTTATTGATTTGAATTGGACTTGAAAATGCGACCCTTTTAACAGTGATTTTCAAGCCCATACAATAATTATTCTCAAACCATGTCTCGAATAAATGTTAAGATGACTGAATGAAACTTACCTCTTTGCAAATTGTGCATCATACTGCATTTTATTAACGAAATCATCGTTGGTAAAATGCCGGTAACACACGACGCTATTCGACGTTGGGCCGCTCCAATTCAATCGCTTTAAACCTACAAAAGAAGCCCATTTTTCTCGAAGAACAGGATTCTTCGGAAAAAGAAATATACCCCTATCCGAATAATCGCACCCAAAGCAAACACAACGATTTGGCATTTGAGAAAAAGCAGTGAAAACACGCCGAGTAGTAAAAACGCAACGTTATCTCATAGAAGAGAATTTTCAGTGCTCACTTTATTGACGTCACAGCGCCGGAGATCGACGGAAATTGCCGATGATTTCTAACGCGATGTATACAACGAAATGAGGTCAAAAATTGTCTTACAAAATCACGATTTTCGCGGAAACTACACATTTTTGAACAGAACTATTTCAAAGTCTTCCTTAGTTCGATAGAACTTATCGAATTTTGAAATAAAAAAAAAAGTGTCAGTTACCCTTTAATGGCCGGCTTCTACTGCGGCTTTTTTGCCCGTATTTTTGCTGTGGTTTCACTACTATAATCCTCACTTATTGAAAATTCACTGTTACGGAGTTTGTAAGCCTGACGTCTAACGCGTTCTCTATCGGGGAAGTGAACAAATCGTGCGATAATACTGCGCGGGATGTTTCTTTCAACTTTCCTATATAGTCTATGCACTCTTTGAAATTTAATACTATCAGAGTCGTTGATCTCTAATCTTTCTTTAATGATCTTACGGATTAGAAGTTCGCAATTCTCGGTGTTTTGCTCTGGAATTCCATTGAAAATCAAATTTTCGCGACGCCCGTAGTTTTCTTGATATTCGATACGTTGCGCGTTCTTTTCGGCTAACTTGGTAGTTTCAGCCAGAGATTTTAAAGCTTGGTTCACGTTATGTCTGAGTTCTCCTTGTGCGTTATTTGCGTTTGTTACTGAGTTTCTGCATGCTTTTAGATCATTCTCGACACTAGAAACGCGAGTTGCAGATAGTGAATCGACTTTCTCGTTTAAATCTGGTAAAACGCTAACTTTGTTGAGGACCTCCTGCAGGAGGTTTCCAATCTTAAAACATTCACTGCGAGGTGGTCCGGCGTTTCTATAGTTACCTGTGTTTGCTGGGCTATTGTGACTGTTTTCTCCATTCGAATCCATGATCAACAGCGCTAACAATCAGTATTCACGAGGTTATGAATTATGTTTGCGGACATACGCGAGCATAGGAGAGCGGTGACGCGTGACCAGTATGTTAAAATTGGTATGAATCTTGCGAAAACTCACCAAAAAAAGTTGCCAGACAGTTTATAACTAAATACGATACTTCAACTTGATCGCTGCTAATTAAAAGTTTAGGAACGCTACTAATTCCAGCTCACTATCATGTGAGCAAGTGCAAAACGGGCGCGTGATTGAGATCGGAAATGTTTGAGTTGAACAAAATTAAAAACTTCTTTTCGCCTTTCTCGCAGATTTTTTGGCTTATCGGTTTACACTCCGCAGTTTCTCAGAGAAAGTTGAGGTAGTTGAAAATGTCCACTTACAGTTTCCTGCCAATATAATATCCAAATATCCAGGAAATGCAGGAGCTCATTTTCCTGACTGCCACCGGTCCGCCATGTTTCTCCTACCAATCTACCATAATAGATCTAATAAATTTTGGTTAGATCTATTATGCTACTTTTCTAGTATGATTGTGTAACGAGTGAATGATTGTGAGAAGGGTGTGTGTATGTTGTGAAGGGGAAAGGACTCATTTAAGCAGTTAATTTGGCTTTGCCTAGCCCCTCGCATAATTTATTGCTACACTGTTTTTTTATTATACATCTATACTTAAATGCTTTGTATCAATTTGTATCAATCTATTATGTGAATAAATACTGATACTTGTACTTAAAGATCGAAGACGTAGAGGAGATCAAGTTTCAGAGAGTACATCGACTTAATAGAAGCAAAGCAGCAAACAAAACAATTATCGCGCGTTTTGTTTTGTACTCTGGCAGAGAGCGCGTAAGACAGAAAGCATTCAAACTCAAGAATACCAAAATCTCGATCAGTGAAGATCACAGCCAGAAAATGCCGCTGAAATCCGTGAAAAACTGCCAATTAAAAAACCAGCCATAAAAGCTGGAAACAAAGCATTTTTTAATTGGCAGGGCAATCTGTTTGTCAATTCGGAATTGTATGAAGGTGATGGGAGTGAATTTCAAAATCAACCAAAAAAAGACCATCCGAACAGGACAACCGCAGATTCTCAGACAACGGAACCCTCAATTGAGATTTTCGCCTTCCGTGCTAATCGTCTTGTCAGCTCTGGAGAGAGACAGTCTACGTTGGCGCCAAGTCGTAGCCGTAGGTCGAACCAACAGCACAAAAACGGACGCACCTCAAAAAAACCGATCCGAAACGACCACGAGTATCGTCATCTGATGAACCGGTTAATGTCAGTGAAGCGTTACAAAGCGCACGTCTCAATATTGAAATGGATTCAGACCAAGTAATCCCAGAGAACTACGAACAGCCTAATGTGTGTGAATCACTGAACTCGAGTGTATAGGACACAACCGAGCCAGAAAACGGTGTGAAACTGAAAATTCTTAGCCTTAATATTTGCGGGCTAAAACTTAAGTCTTATATTATTGATTTTGACTACTTGTGTAAATCAGCAGATATTCTTGTGTTTACCGAGACAAAACTCGAACGAAGACTCCGATGAATTATGGGCGAAACAATATTTTCACTATTTAGGTTTTCAAAATGTTTTTAACAATAGATTTAGATTAGCCTTAAGAAAATCTGGTGGAATTTTGATTGCTTTCAGAGAATCTATAACTAAACACATAAAAACTATTGAAAAAAGTTCAAGTGTCCAATGGATAGAAGTAGGTAAAGATTTACTAGGATTGGATACAAATTTTATTATTGGCGGTATCTATATCCCACCAGAAACGACAAGGTACGGTAAAATTGACCTTTTCGATGAATTGGAATTTACAGAAAAGCCATCAAACGGAAAATTACGAATAATCGTAATGATCTTAAGAGAAACAGACTAAATACAATTTATAGAAATTATACAATAGCAATCAAAAAGGTCAAACAGAAGAAAACAAAACAGCAAAATGAATGTATCAAAAAAATAGCAAAGAGTGATCCGAAACAATTTTGGAAGTTTTTCTCTAAAGATAGAACTTAAGACCGTAAGGCCTCTCTGGATGACATGTTTAATCATTTTTCTAAGATTAACCAGGATGAAGTAGGAAACGAAAACCCAAACCTCAAAAATGCAAGCTTTTGCAAACTTTTTTAATTTGAACGATGACGCTTTAAACAGAACTATCACCATAGAAGAGATATCTTAACTTCATAAAACGACTTAAAAATAATAAATCCCCGGTTAATGATGAAATTATGAATGAATTCCTTAAAAAATGCAGAAGACATTATGTTGCCTTTCTCTAGTTTTACTTTTTAATAAGATACTGGAAACCGGCAATGTACCAGAAAGTTGGTCTATGGAATCATCTGTCCCATTTTCAAGAATAAAAGTGACCCTAGTGACTCAGATAACAAGAGATGGGCGAGTAACGATTGCTCATCAACATTTTTGCGACCGAAACGAACCGAGCGCTTTGCCAGGCGCCTCCAGCTGGTGGTGCCGCCAATATATCTCTTCGTTCTCTCAGCCAATCACAGTTGAGTACAAGTTCCTTTCTCTTCCGCTTCCCGAGCGTGAAAGGTTACGTTTTATTTCTCCTTTTCTAATCGTTGATTATCCTCTTTTTACGTACTCATCCGGTATTTTTGTATACCAGAACTTTTAGATAGGATGTCTAAGAACATTGTAGTCGTAGGCCATAGTTATATAAGGCGCCTGGGTGATTTTGTGAGGGAGAATAGTTGTGCTTCCTCTATTGTTAATTCCGATTGGGATCTAGCTGGTTTAGATTTTACGGCGCCTCATTTGATCGGTATTGGGGGAGCAACTGTAGACATGTTGATAAACCGTGATGTTCTCTCATTGCTCTGTTAGCAGCGGCCTACATTAGTTTTGCTACAGATTGGGTCGAACGACCTAGATAACCGGTATCTGACCCCAGCGCTTGTTGGGATGAAAATTTTTCAATACGCTAATGCTATTGTCGAGCGTACCGGCGCTGTTGTGTATATATGTAACCCTATTCGCCGCCAGAGATGGCGCAGTTTTAACGAAATTACTGGGAATAGTAGGGTTAGACTAGCGCAGGAATTCCTGCACGCCGCTTGCACAGGGTGCGAAAAGATATTTTCTTGGCGGCATCGTGGGTTTTGGAATTCTAGATATAATCTGTATGGTGGGGATCTAGTTCACTTGAACAAACAGGGCAATATGAAACTATATCGGTCACTCCGTGGGGCGATGGTTGAGGCCGGGAAGTGTCTCGGGAATAATAGAAGTGAAAGGGTCTGAATCATGGAAATATGTACAGATATGGACATGCATACATAAATGCATATGTATTAATAAGGTAGGGCCCCATGTGACTTATAATTTTTAAAAAAATAATATATAGTAAACAAATAAATAAATAAATAAATTATTGTTTGATACAGCCTCCTTAAAATATATATAGTTTACGTACTTAGTAATCCTTGAGCCAAACACTTAATGCTCGGATGCTGGGAAATGATACAGTTTGATGTTTCTATGCACGTTATTAGCTTTTAGTTTTTTACCTGGTCTTCATTGAGGAGGGGTTGAATTTTGCCTGCCTCTGGCCAGGGGCCCATGGGATTTTTTACTAATCCTGCAATAACCATTGATTAGGGCGTGCTTTTTTCCCGATCATTATCATAAGGTTTTTAAAATATGCTACAGTACTGGAGGTGCCCAGGAGATAAGCATTAATATCGGGCTTAATTTTCCTGCTTTTGGGCAGGTGCCCATGAAACAATATTTAATATGGGGGCTTAATTTTCCTGTAATACACATTGGTATAGGGCATAATTTCCCTGCTTCTAGGCAGGTACCCATGAGATAATCATGAATATTTGGCTTAATTTTCCTGCTTCTGGGCGGGTTCCCACAAAATAACTATTGATATTAGGGCTAAGTTTTCCTGCTTCTGGGCAGGTGCCCTCGAAATAACCATTAATGTTAGGGCTTAATTTTCCTGCTTCTGGGCAGGTGCCCACAAAATAATCATTAATATTAGGGCTTAATTTTCCTGCTTCTGGCCAGGTGCCCACGAAATAATCATTAATATTAGGGCTTAATTTTCATTTTCCTGCTTCTGGGCAGGTGCCCAGGAAATAATCATTAATATTAGGGCTTAATTTTCCTGCTTCTGGGCAGGTGCCCAGGAAATAATCATTAACATTAGGGCTTAATTTTCCTGCTTCTGGGCAGGTGCCCACGAGATAATTATTGATATTAGGGCTTAATTTTCCTGCTTCTGGGCAGGTGCCCAGAAAATAATTATAATATTAGGGCTTAATTTTCCTGCTTCTGGGCAGGTGCCCACGAAAAAATCATTAATATTAGGCCTTAATTTTTGGCAAACCGTAGGTTTGCCTATCTAAACGGTCTGATGAAGCAGTTTTCATCGAAAATGAATAGAGTACCGGTGTGTCAACAAGGCACAAACATTGGCTGTTGAACCAATAGTGTTGATTTTTGGTGTCATGGTTTGGCTTAATGAGTTCTCGAGCCCACAAAAATTTCATAGTGATCGAGTTATTTTTAGGGGACTTATTCTTGAAAAACACGCAAAAACCCCGCTTTTAGCACTAAGTAATGGCACGTTTTTACATATGACAATTTGCATGCTTGGAATTGAAATATATTAAAGTTCAATCCTTCCTGGAAGTGTCGCCGTTTTTAGTTCGATTGATCTCAATGTGCTTTTCGACCTACAGGCCCTCACTAAATTTCCCTAAAACCCCCTAAACCCCCTAAATTTCCTCGCTCCTATTTATTTGAGTTGACCTTGTAACCTGAGCTACAATGAATGCATCCTCCCCCGGCAGAGATTCGAACCTGATGGCATCGAGATTGCCACGGCACGAGACCCTGCCATGGGCGACCATGTGTGCAGATACATGCGCAGGTTTACCGTGATGTCATTGTCAGCCAATCAGAAATCATGTTTCATTTGGTCCATACTTCCGCCCGGGTTTTCCCATTTATATGATTTCCGGGTTGTCGAAGCATGGTTTGTTTGTTCGTTCTCGTGTGCTTTGTTATCAAACAGTTATCAAACACAACATCTGATGACTCGATAAACTTTCCAAACCGAAACTACGACAGATTTCTTCAAATATTTGCAGTTCGAATTTACTCAGAGACGAAACAGAATCCATATTGGAATTGATTGCCAAAGCGATTATACAACGAGCAATCTGATTGGTGCCGCCAGTTTTCGTTCGGATAGTGCGCATGTGACTGCGCACATGGTCGTTTGTGGCGGGGGTTCGTGCCTTGGCTGAGTGTAGCGATGCCATCGGGTTCGAGTCCCTGCAAAGGGAGGATGCAATGAATGTGATTGGCTGTTTGTGGGATATACGGGAATTCTGGCGTTTCTGATGTAATTGGGAAAGCCCATTGGGAAAGCCTAATGTGAACCCAAAACAAAATGGCGAGCATTTTATTCGACTAAAATCGTACGTTTGCCGAAGTCTGTATATGTTTGTATTTTTTTTTTTACATTTTGTCGATGGATGGTTTCTGACTTGTGACATTGCGGTCAATCTAATACTGCGTCGCTTTTGAGGTCAGGCGACTACTACACACAAGAGTGAATAATACTAAAAGTTTTCCCATCCTGGTCATCTTTATTCCTCTGGATTTGTTTTATTTCTATATTCTCAAAGAACACATTACTAATTAAAATATATTTAAGCATGAAATTCAAGTTTTCGTGGATTAATTTCTTATTTTATGCACCGAACAATTAAACTTAGACTATGTTCAATATGTTGACAAATAACGACTATTTGTGGATTAACTTATTATCTGAAATTATCTCATCGTGAGTGAGTCGTGTGCTGCTATTTAGCCGTCTAAATATAATGTTTCAACTTGGCAATTAGTTCTGACACTTTGCAATGTAAACATTGACTTTGGTATCCTCAGAAAATATTCACTCTTGAATGCAACAAGACTTCAAAACTGATTTTTCACTGCTAATTTCTTCATTTTCTTTGTGTAAGTTTGGAAAAGTTTTGCTCTTTATTCACTCTTGCCTATAACCATAGTAACAAGCAGCTGGGGTCCAGCGAGTCAGTGATGCTCAGTGTGAGTTTGACCACTTACAGTTGTCAGTACCAATTAAATTGTTGTTGATACTGGCTCTTTGATAGTGAAATGCCGCGATCATATCCGCTGGGATAGACTGTACATTTGTATATACGCGCGTCAGCAGTCAGCCGCGTGTGTGCGAATATAGGTTACAGTATGTGTGTTAGTAATCACCTGAGCGAGTAGGCAATAATAGTAGACTAGGCACTCTCGCGCATCCGCAGGCGCATAATTGTCAGCCTCATACATCTCTAATCCTAATTAATTCATATTTAGTATAATATTTTTGACAATATATGCACTCAATGATATAATGGTGAGCCACAGGGCCATTGGACCTTTATCCTGCTTCTGGGCAGGTGCCCACGAAATAATCATTAATATTAGGGCTTAATTTTCCTGCTTCTGGCCATGGTGCCCACGAAATAATCATTAATATGAGGGCTTAATTTTCCTGCTTCTGGGCAGGTGCCCACGAAATAATAATTAATATTAAGGCTTAATTTTCCTGACCAGGTGCCCGTTGGATAATCACAGAGGGCCTGTGGTAGGCAGGTCTTATTCATAATACTGGTATGGTTAATAACCCGCACGTATTTTGTGTTTTGGTAGTCAAAGTAATAATGCAGCGCAACAAGAGAAAGCAACAGGCAACCCCAGCCGTAAACAAGCGAAGGAAAGCGCCAGCTGGGGCTATCTCAGAGAAGGAGGCTCGGGCAGACCGCCTTCTGGAGACTCTCGAAAGAGCGGTCTCTTTGTTACCCCAGGTCAACGCCATCCCTGCAAACACCGAGCTGCAAATACACATTGATTGATCTGACGGTCGGCGTGCCTCATAAGTCATTTCACGCCCGAGTCCAAAAAAGATCTCCACGTCTGGCGTGTTTTTCTCGCAGGCTTCAACCAAGTCGTTTTTCATAGACGACAGGAGATTGACTAACGAACGGTTGAACCTTTATACCGACTCTGCGGGGGCGTTGGGATACGGGGCTATATTTGGGCCCCATTGGTTCAGTGGCGCCTGGCCGACCAGTTGGAAAAATTACTCCATTGCAGTCCTAGAGCTGTACCCAATTGTAGCGGCTCTAGCCGTTTGGGATGAGCAATGGCGGAATAAGACCATATGTTTTCATTCTGACAATCAAGCGGTTGTTCATGTCATCAATCGTCAGTCTTCACGGGACAGAGCCATGATGACCCTTGTCCGGAAAATGTACCGCAGACTCCACCAGGCGGCACCGTGGGCAGGCTGTCTAGATAGTCTCTGTGGGCTAAGCCACATATGGGTGGCTGTGTGGCATTTTCTGAGCCCACTTTGGCGTATTAACTCATTAATTAATTAGGTCAAACAGCTAGGGCGTTTGACTTCGTCTTAATATTACGTAACTCTGTATTGTTCATCTCCATAACTAGGTCAAAACAGCTAGGGCGTTTTGGCCATAATTTTATGATTTTATGTTTATAATATCATTGTCTAAATATTAGTTAATAAGTTTGTAATGTTTTTTTTTGTATACGTCAAAAAAAGCTAGGGCGTGTTTGACATTTCTAATTTTTATGTTTTGTATATAATAAACGTCAAGCAGCTAGGGCGCTTGGCCTTTTCATCCAAATAATGTCTTCGGGTCGTTTCTGTTGCAAAAAACAAGAGATGGGCGAGTAACGATTGCTCATCAACATTTTTGCGACCGAAACGAACCGAGCGCTTTGCCAGGCGCCTCCAGCTGGTGGCGCCGCCAATATATCTCTTCGTTCTCTCAGGCAATCACTGTTGAGTACAAGTTCCTTTCTCTTCCGCTTCCCGAGCGTGAAAGGTTACGTTTTACCACCCACCATCCCCTTCCTTAGCACCTTTCGAATTGGTGGCATTTTCTGAGCCCACTTTGGCGTATTAACTCATTAATTAATTAGGTCAAACAGCTAGGGCGTTTGACTTCGTCTTAATATTACGTAACTCTGTATTGTTCATCTCCATAACTAGGTCAAAACAGCTAGGGCGTTTTGGCCATAATTTTATGATTTTATGTTTATAATATCATTGTCTAAATATTAGTCAATAAGTTTGTAATGGTTTTTTTTGTATACGTCAAAAAAAGCTAGGGCGTGTTTGACATTTCTAATTTTTATGTTTTGTATATAATAAACGTCAAGCAGCTAGGGCGCTTGGCCTTTTCATCCAAATAATGTCTTCGGGTCGTTTCTGTTGCAAAAAACAAGAGATGGGCGAGTAACGATTGCTCATCAACATTTTTGCGACCGAAACGAACCGAGCGCTTTGCCAGGCGCCTCCAGCTGGTGGCGCCGCCAATATATCTCTTCGTTCTCTCAGGCAATCACTGTTGAGTACAAGTTCCTTTCTCTTCCGCTTCCCGAGCGTGAAAGGTTACGTTTTACCACCCACCATCCCCTTCCTTAGCACCTTTCGAATTGGTGGCATTTTCTGAGCCCACTTTGGCGTATTAACTCATTAATTAATTAGGTCAAACAGCTAGGGCGTTTGACTTCGTCTTAATATTACGTAACTCTGTATTATTCATCTCCATAACTAGGTCAAAAAAGCTAGGGCGTTTTGGCCATAATTTTATGATTTTATGTTTATAATATCATTGTCTAAATATTAGTTAAGAAGTTTGTAATGGTTTTTTTTGTATACGTCAAAAACAGCTAGGGCGTTTTTGACATTTCTAATTTTTATGTTTTGTATATAATAAACGTCAGGCAGGTAGGGCACTTGGCATTTTCATCCAAATATGTCTTCGGGTCGTTTCTGTTGCAAAAAATTACAGAGGAATAACTCTCTTGAGCTGCCTGAGTAAATTATTCACTAGCGTAATCAACGAGCGTTTAGACGAATTTCCTAAGATCAATTGTTGGATGAAAACCAAGCTGGGTTCAGAAAGAATCACAGTATCATGGATCACGTATTTACTTTGCACTCTTTAGTGAATATTGATCCGCAGCTGAATTGTACTTTCAAAAAGATCAAACGATTTATATACGTAGGTTTCTTGGCATGTCCTGGGAGAACACACGCATTGTTCGTTATGTACGATAATACATTATCCGCCTTAATGGTTGTTTGTCTGAAACATTTATACTTGTATCAGACGAGCATTCTAAATCATTTGAAGGTAATCACGGCGCTGTAGTCATGAGAAGAATTCGTGGAAATGAGCAATTATGAAATAAACTTATGAAACACTCGCTGACACTTAGTCTGATAAATCGATAATAATGAGTAATTTTAAAGAGTAATATTAAAAAGTAATATTAAAGAGTTTTATTATTTTAATTAATAAGAGTTTGACGTGTGTTTAAATTTGAATGTACTAATAATATTAAAGAATATAAATAAGAAAGATGATATTTCGGCTTACATTGTATATTACTATTTAGACAAAATTAAATATCGTTCATTATGGGAATTGTGTTCATTGGATAAGTTAAAAATAAATGAGTTCGAGGGTTGGAAAAATAGTATGTAATCTCTTTGGTGCGGTTGAGAAGGAGAGCAGACCGGCAGGTATCATGACGTCGAGGGTCGGGTTAAAGTTAGCAGCGAATGAAAAGTCTAGGAATCAGGACCCCAGCTCTGCGTCGTGGTGCTGCGTTGGTTGCTCGTTCCCTTTTACGGCTGGCCGCAAGCAGGGTTCTGGATTTTTCTTGGGTGTGGACGCAGCCGTATAAAAGGGGCCGCACCTCGAGAGAGAGCGAACTATTTTAGAGAGCATTTTCAGGGGAAGCATTAGAAGACTATAGAACAGATAACTTTCGGCTATCCGGTTGAATTGCATCTTCTTGTGTGCGGGATTTGTAACAAAATTCGAAATTAATAATAGGGAATTTTATAAATTGTTGAGACTAAAGTTCAGATTAAATTGTAGAATAAAAGTTGAGTATTATCATATTTAAATCCGGAGTTCCTTTTATTCCTTGGTTTTCGGGTTTCTGTGTTCGTGGTCGACTTTCTCGCCAGGGACCGGAGTTTGTAATAGAGGAAAAAGACAATAGAGAAAGGGACCGCGGAACAATATCTTACTTTATGATAAGCGTAAACTCTATTGTGTATTCATCGACTACCAAAAGGCATTTTGACACAATATCGAGGAAAGCACTGTGGTATAAGCTTATTTCAACAGGAATAACCGGCAATATTTTGAGATTAATACGTAATATGTATGACAAATCAAATCGAAAGTTTCAGTTAAAGGAGAAATGTCTGAGTCTATTGACAGCTGTGTCGAATTGCGACAGGGAGAAAATTTGTCACCGGTGCCTTTTTTCCATATTTATCAATGACCTTGAGTCAACTTCATATGAAAATGGTTGCCAGGGATTTTCTTTCCAATTGGAAAAAGATGGTGAAGAGCATAGTTTCAATTTACTCTTATTATTATATGCAGATGACACTATACTGCTATCTGATACGGCCCAAGGCCTGCAGAACAATCTTAATCGAGTTGCAGAATACTGCGATACCTGGAAATTTATAATTAACATAACCAAAACAAAAGCTATGGTCTTTGGAAAAACGATGGTCAACTTGACAACCTGTGTTTCGAATCAGAGGGTCTGCAATAGAAACGGTATCAGAGTTTAAATACCTTGGAATAATTTTCAGTTATACTGGTAATTTTGCAAAGTGCAGGAAATCTGTTTGCGAAAATTCAAAAAAGCACTCTATTATGTACTTAAGCAGGTAGAACAATATTTTCTGGATGTGGATGTAGCCTATCGTTTATTTGACGCATTAGTCGAACCCATCCTAACTTTTGGTAGCGAGGTCTGGGGTTTGCAAACCCTACACAAATAGAACGTATACACCTCATTTTCTGTAAATATATTTTGAAATTAAAGCGCTCTACGCCAAACTGTATGGTATATGGAGAAACTGGACGTTTTCCAATAGAAATTCAAGTAAAACTAAAAGTAGTTAAATTTTGGGCCCACCTTTTTTTACACGAGATACCCATTCTGGGAAGATTTACCGTATAGTATATCAAAATCACCTCAACGATAAGCCTAGTAAATGGACTAGTTACATTCAATCGATTTTTGAGAACTGTGTTTTAGGTTACATCTGGTACGAACAAAGTTTCCATAATGTTAATTATTTAATGGAATTAATGAAACTTAGCGGAATTTAAACCGAAAACCTAACTATAATTTGTATATATGTTTGTGACAATAATGTATTTTCTTTTCTGTGCTCGAAATTTAGTAAAATAATGGAACAATAAAGATAATGATAATAATAACTAAGTAGACTTACTCATGACTTTGTATGTATTCTATGTAAGGCTTTGTTATGCTTTCATCTGATTAAAGCGACATCGCTATCGTATGTTCGGTTAAATCTAAAATGTCAGCAGTTATTGAACTACCAGAAACGACGGGCTAAAAAAGTGGTTGTGGTACAATATAGTCAGACCCCGTCATTTGACGAATAGCGAAAGTGATGAAGCAAAAGCGGAAAAATTAGTTTTGGCACAAACCAACTCCTAAATAATTCCGTAATAAACCAACAGAAAAAGTGTATATAAACATGCATCCGAAACAGGTAATGACACACTCAAATTTCTGAATATTGTGGCTTTCTATCTGCATTTCGAGCGTATTTCTTCGCTGGACGTATCGGCCCCACTCCGCGCGGTTGCGCCACCGCGCGGGATTTACGCGAAGCAGCAGAACACAAACATGGCCACTCTCTCAATTTTCAATGATAGAAATCGTGTGTGCATTTCAATTATTTCGGCTGTTAGGGTTTTAAGGCACAATATAAGTTGATGATGTGATATGGCGATGATAATTAATGATAATTCCTTAGTGAAGCTAGTCAGGAACAGTGCCGATTGAGTGTACAGCTGCCAAAAACACTGAAATGTGCGTAGTTGCGTAACTATTTGCAGTGAATTGCAGACGAAACATGAGGCCTTAACGGCCGTTTAAAAAAATTATACCAATCGCAATTGTGAAATAAAAATGAGATAGAACCTAAGTTAACATTCTGGCCATTTCTAAAATGTTATTACTAATTTTTAGTCAGTGCGAAACGTTTAGTTTTCCAACAATAATGAGGGGTGGTAGGTAGTCATGCAATTCAAGTCATCATTTATTACACGTTTATTCCGTGTTGTTGAAAATCTCGCGAGTCCTGGACCAAACCCCAATGAACAATGTGATCTGTGTGCTGGCCACAAATGCACACATATCACACTACACTACCCATTACACACTCCAGTACCCACAGCTTTCATATATCCATCCAAATATTTAGTGTCTTTCTTCCTGGATGTAGCTACGGCTTTTTGCGGTTGAAATACAGACACCACCAACCGTTTATTTATTCGCCACTTACGGCTACCCCCAAGTAAATGCTTAGTCCTTAATTGATTAATGCTTTCAGCTTTCGATTTTCCGCCAAATTCCACATCCACCATCCACCGTAAATCTGAACAAATCTTAAATTGATACACGCAGGTTACAGTTAATTTTTGTTCGATTATCCGCCATCAGAGATACTTAAAACATGTAATTTACGAAGTACAATTTACTTTTTCGGTAGCAATTGGTCTACGTATATAACACTGGATACTGTAGTTAATCACCTCCAATTCAACCCCCGGTGAACTGCTAGACTACATTAAACGCTCGCCAGAGTACAATTAATGAATATCATAAAAGAGATCAATAAATAGAGCAAACTTCTCACTACTTTTTTACAAGGCATAATTTCGATAAAACAGTTAAATAATACAATAAATACGTTTTGAGCTAATTTCTAGTGTTTTGAAAGAAAAAAATTCTTAAATTCGATTATCAGCCAAAATTGCGGTGGTCCCGATAATAGCGGATAACAGAAATTTGATATTTTGCAAGCGAGATGGTTCCAATTAATAAAGTATCATTCGCATTGCGTCTAGTGGTAGTATCCTCACTGATTATCGCATACCGGTTTGTCGTTACCTGTAACCATGGTTATTGCATGCACTGTGGTTAAAGGTAAATGCGAATGCAGCGGCTTGCTGAAAACCTAGTGTAAGTTTACTTGAATATTTCCATGGTAACACGTGAAATACAAAATCCGAGTAGTAGCATCATAATCATTTCTTACATTGATTAAAGTCAGTTGACGAATTTTATGGATAGCAAGTCGTTTGGAGACGTCCATCCCCTGATACTATAGATTTTTCGCTAACAACAAAGACGTTCGGTGTCAAATAAACCAGATTTGGCGGTGATTTAATTACAACATACGAACAGTCTTAGATCATAGACCGATACTTTGTGTTTCAGATATCAGTGAATATGGGAAACGGAGCATCATTTGACCCATCGAAAACAATATACTTAGAAATCAATGGACGTTTAGAGAAGGTAAAGATGTTTCTATTGTGAAGATTTTGTAATAAACTAGTTAGATATGATAATGTAATACTGTCATACCAAAATGATCGTTTTTATATACGCACATTACTTCATATCGAATATGTTTCTACGTACACTGATTGGGGTAGAGATAGATTTGAATCGACATTTTGGGTGATGTTTTAGCCCAGCCGGGTGGAAAATATTTGGTTACAACAGTATGATACATTTTAGATTGTATTCAGTGTGCATTGTGCATCCAAGGATTTGTCGGAACTTATTGCGCAGGCAGCAGGAGTCAGCAGGTAATCGATCCTGACAAATGTGTCTTTTTGATTACATCTATTGATTATCTTCATTACGTCCCTTCAGTATATCGAATTGTTAAGTTATCAGATTAGCAAAAGTATTTATTTTGACAATTTGATGTTTTCCTATTTGATCATAGGCATTCCCAAGTTTTCTTGAAAGACAAGAATGGTGCACATGTGTCAGTAACACCCTCCATGCCGAAAAATTCATCTGAGTAAGTTATTTTTAAAAGGTAGCTTGCTAACAACGAATGCCTTAATCATCATTGTCTTTGATTGTTACTCGAAAAGTTCTTTCTATTTCTTTCATGATCTACAGAAATGCATATAGAGTCACACACAAAGAAGAAAGAATGCGTAAGTTTCAAGAACTAGACTCCGTAAACTGAATGAAATGATATCACGAATGTTTAATGGGATCGAAATTATTTCTTTAATAGAAAGCATCGACAACGAACTGTTTACTACCGTTTTGAATCAAGTAGCCGAACAATTCAACCAGTGAGTTAGTGTTATATCTATTCGGGAATATCTCTTCCAAAATCTGAATAGATTTCAATTGCAATTTCGTGTTCTAACACTGTATTCATTTCTCATGATATTTTGCATCTCTATTTTGTATTTATTGAATCGGAAGATGGAACAGGTTAGTGTCTACATTGTCATGTAAGATGTTGTTCAGGTCAATTGTTGATTATTCTAAAATTATTCTTGAATTATAACCCATGAATTGTCAACATGAATTGCTCCAAACAACTTTGTGTGATTAAAGACTCTTCACTTCATAATTGATAAGTACGACTGGATATTATGATATAGTAGATATTATAATGACACTTTTGAATAGAATTTATTACATGCGAGGTTGATCACTCTGAAATTAAGTGACAGTCTGTCTGGTAATGGAGGTTTTGTGTTGATGAGAGTTGGTTTTGCATTCATTCAATGATTCATCAACACCCTGAAGTGTGATATTCGTGTATACATATAGGTTCAAGTTAGTCTTGTACTACCGTATAAGCGTCAAGGCTCTTAGCCCATCGTGTAGCCTTAATGACCATCGCTATTGGTACTCTCATGGAAAGCTAACGTTGACTTTTTAATAATCGCTCTCTGATATGTTACCATAACAACCACTCAAAGGCGGATCAACAAATTGACGAGATGATGAAGTCGATCTATATTCATATATGTTTATTATTATTAGTATTATTATCAATATGGAGTTACTATGTGGTATCTATGACATCGATAATTATTGTTAGTGTAAGTAGAATCAGAAAGCAGTTCACTCCTTTGCAACAGCTATTCTCGCTCCCTGTGGTTGTTCCTGAAAATTCAACGCGACATTCAAGTACATGCAGAGGTAAAAAACTAGATAAACTATCGTAGTATTACGTTTGGTCCTTTCTCTTGAACCCCAGTTCAATTTATTTTAGTAGTATTCGCTATTGCGATCATTGTGATAACCGAATTTATTCATTCATTTTAAGTTTTAGTTTCAGCTTCATTCCAGATGATTCCGTTAATGTAATGTTGATTTTGGTTATCCCAGGCTGTGTCGATTTTAGCTTACGGGGGGGGGACGAGCGGCGCTCATAAGTTTTCTTTTCTCGCGCTGCTTCACTCGGTTTGGTATGGGCGTAAAATTCCGGACATTGCCCTGTTTGGGCAAACCCAATTGCTTGTTTAAAGGTACGTTGTAATTGTATTTTCACTGAGTGGGATTATAATTTATAGGGCTACCTAAGGCCCTTTGAATGAGAAAGGGATGTGCGGACCCCTTGGAAGTCTCCAGATCCTGGTTGATTATCTTGGAATTAAAAACGCGCGAAACCACGAATGTAAAAGAAAATTTATCATGAGTGAATTATTTGATGCCTTGGTAAAACAGTTGAAGGAAATATTGTTTAAATGGTTCAATGCCTGACTTTCGGAGTTCAGAAATTAGGTTATCGTAAGATAAAATATGTAAGATATATATGGCATGTATCACCTGTAGTACTGGTCGCATATCCCAAATAACGTAACAACGTTCGCTTGTCGTTACTGCACATAACCCCACAATTATTTCTATAAAGCGTCGTTGAATACGATTTAAATTATTTCTATAAAGCGTCGTTGAATACGATTTACTGGATAAAACAGTAAGATATCTGGACGTAAAAATTGGGCCCAAAATAAAATGAAAGGAAGATTTCGTTCGCCAAAGAAATTATGCCACAAATCGATTTACGTACATATAAATGTGTGACGCTCTACGTATCAACGTCTTCATCATTCTATTTTGAGTAAGTGCTATCGCGAGCAGAAAAAAAATCTCTTAGATAGCCACTATGATAAATCATAAGTATTTTGAATTCAGAAGCTCTTTGGCGGAATTCCTCTGCGTCACCAGGGCAGATTCCATAACAGATACCATTATACCTGCGATTCAGAAATTATTCATCCATTCATACCTTAACGGGTCATAGTTGATACTGTACTTGCTACACTAAGATTTTAGCAATAGATGTAAATCTGTCGTACATAAATTTAATAGACATTCATTTCACTTCCCTGTCACAAACATTGAACAACAAATGTGACGGAATAGAATATGACGGATAAGAGATTTTTTGATACAACGGTCAGGTACGTGGTGTTTATTTTTTACCCATACGGTTATGGAGGCCTATCGACAACTTGCTGACAAAATGGTCCTGAATACTCGTCTTGTGAACCTTTGCTACACGATTCGTGCCACAATATAAGTTGAAACTTCGCAAAACAGCTAAGTATGTAGCAATCGCCATCATTCGGTATTTCTGCAAAAATTAGTTCCATCCGGAAAATCCCAGTATTGCTATCATTGTCCTTTCGGTCATGACTTCATTCGCGTGGTATCCTTTACTATGCTAATTAGCCATGTGTTTCGATTGAAACAATTGATAACATATTTTTGTCCACTGTAACCTCGACACATGAACGTAAATCAACGATTATTTTGGATTGGCTTTTCGAATATGGTTACCTCAAATTTTGAAATCCTAGGGCACAATTTTGAACTCCATTTAAGTACAAATGTGTGACGTGTATGTTTGTGATGAAAACAAGATAATCATGATTGATAACTTAGCTACGTTTGCCCCCGGGGCTGTTTATTTTCCCAGTCTAGACTTTTTTTCTTACAATGACCGCGTATCATTTATCGCCAATAATGCCAACCTATTCATTGATTAGGCACAAAATTATGTAAACACAAACTATCACGGAGTGTTCGGAAATTTATAGACCGTAAATAAACATTCCATATAGTTTTACATGTTCCATCATATACGTGTATGGGGGATTTTAATACATCAATTACATTCAGGTTTTGAAAATTGTGTGACAATCATGGTCAAGGAGCCTTAAGGTGGGATCGTCAGTTGCACAGTGGTCGTGCAATATTTGCCGCTTGTAACGAAAATGGAAACAATCAGGATGTTTCTTTTTTCAAAAGCTGATATTCATATCCTACAAAATGTACAATATCATAAGTTAAATGAAGAAATCCAAACTATGGCAGATGTCGTAAGATTAGCCGTGGTAAAATATTGTAAGCTCAATGACCTAGAAAATGATGATTTTGCATTTTGGATAACCTCCATCGAAATATGACATATTCGGAGATTCGGTTTTTGAAATTACTCACTATATCCTTTCGAAATCAACACGACAGCTTATAAAGAATTAGTATTATTTCAAAATTATTTTTTCTTCATGAACTAGAAATTTGATATTTTTATAAAAATATGATTTTAATGGCAAACATGTCGGACAGTCATGCACCAACTTACTGTAAAATGGAATGAATGACCTTTAGCAGTTACAGATATATTGACAATTTTAGCTGACAAATTCCGGCTACTTACAAGATGCACGGGCAAAATGATTTTATACATAGCAACACTATTCGGTCACTGGTGAGGTAGAACTTATCAATATGTCGCGAGTAAAGAAATATATCTAAAAAATCCCACAATCAACAAGCCGAAAAATTAAAATGTCGAAACATGAAAATCCGAATTTTCGGTCTTCTACCAAAAACCCTTATCAAGGAAAATGTTTTCTTTTGTTTTCTTTTCGATTTTAGGGGGAAACCGAAAATTCGGATTTAAAAAAAAATGAAATGTTTGATATTTCAACTTCTCGGTTTCTTGATTCTGGGACTTAAATTTGGTCACTGTCTTTCTTTTTGTTCATGAAGCATACTATTAATTCAATGGCCTGGCTAGGTTTGCGAAAGAGGATCAAAGAATGTAGTATCGATGTATCATGCATCATATCATTTCGTAACCTATATATATATATATATATATATATATATATATATATATATATATATATATATATATATATATATATATATATATATATATATATATATATATATATATATATATATATATATATATATATATATATATATATATATATATATATATATATATATATATATATATATATATATATATATATATATATATATATATATATATATATATATATACTTAGTTACATAATTGATTCGAGGAATCCCGGTGTGATAGTCCAGCACATCTCAATCCATTGTGTTGCACCCGTTGGGTCGTCTCAGCGTGGAATAGTTAATTAACGCATAATAGTACCAGATTTAATGAGCTTTTGCCTGTATCTTGTTACACGGTTTACCGCAAATAATTACGTTTTATGCCGTTCATTAGTTTACACTCCAATGATACAACCGAGTTCTGGATAAATGCGGTTGCTAAAATCCAAGAATCACCAATCAGGATTTATCGTCCATTGCTATATGAAATTTTACAAAATACCCTTGAATCCACTTGGCTTACTGTTCAATTGATTGCAAAGATATGTTTAAACCAAGAAATATAATTTCGGATGCTAATTATTCAATCTGCATAAATCAGTAAAACAGCGTTATTTTACGAAGGATTATGATCGAAATTAAGAATATTTTGATTATCCAAAATGTCGATCGATATTTCTCGAATCTTGAAATCGAACCTACCGATCTTTTGCGACCGTCAACGACACTGTAAATACTAAACACAATTGGCGGCTTCAAAGTGGAAAGATACGATAAAAACCGAGAAGAAATGAAAAAGGCGTGTATATACAGAATCCGATAGCCGAACTAAGATTTTACTCATATGATAACCATCGATTAATTCCAGCGACTGAATAGCCAAACTGTTTAACAATTCGTTTTGGACCTTTTTACGGAAGCGATAAAGTACGGAAGCGATAAGGGGCCTCGAGATGTCGCGTTCCAACTCGACATGTCGTCATATTTATGTCGACATACCGCGATATATCGCTTCAAGACATGAAGACGAAAACGAAATATGTCGTCCAAACGTCACGATATATCGACATATTCATGTCGACTTGACGCGATATATCGCGGTATGTCGACATAAATATGACGAATTGTCGAGTTGGAACGCGACATCTCGAGGCTCGAGAGGCGAGTCGTACGGAAGCGATGAAGGGCCTCGAGATGTCGCGTTCCAACTCGACAAGTCGCCATATTTATGTCGACATACCGCGATATATCGCGTCAAGTCGACATGAATATGTCGAAATATCGTGACGTTTTGACGACATATTTCGTTTTCTCTACCACTTTCCTCGCGACAAGTCGACATATTCATGACGACTTGAAACTCAGTCGTCATATCACTGGCGTCATCTTACATTTAGACGTGTCTTCAAATGACGGCTTGTCCCGTGGAAAATGGGCAAAAAAGCGAAATTTGTCGTGAAACCGTCACGATATGACGACATATTCATGTCGACTTGACATCGCGTCAAGTCGACATGAATATGTCGACATATCGTGACGTTTTGACGACATATTTCGTTTTCTCAACCACTTTCCTCGCGAAACTCAGTCGTCATATCACTGGCGTCCTAGTCTTACATTTAGACGTGTCTTCAAATGACGGCTTGTCCCGTGGAAAATGGGCGAAAAAGCGAAATTTGTCGTGAAAACGTCACGATATGTCGACATATTCATGTCGACTAGACGCGATATATCGCGATATGTCGACATAAATATGGCAAATTTCGCTTTTTCGCCCATTTTCCACGGGACAAGCCGTCATTTGAAGACATGTCTAAATGTAAGATGAGGACACCAGTGATATGACGACTGAGTTTCAAGTCGTCATGAATATGTCGACTTGTCGCGAGGAAAGTGGTCGAGAAAACGAAATATGTCGTCAAAACGTCACGATATATCGTCATATTCATATCGACTTGACGCGATATATCGCGGTATGTCGACATAAATATGGCGACTTGTCGAGTTGGAACGGGACATCTCGAGGCCCTTTATCGCTTCCGTACTTCCGTAATCATTTGAAGACTTGTCTAAATGTAAGATGAGGACTACGGAAGCGATAAGGGGCCTCGAGTGGTCGCGTTCAAACTCAACAAGTCGTCATATTTATGTCGACATACCGCGATATATCGCGTCAAGTCGACTTGAATATGTCGCTATATCGTGACGTTTTGACGACATATTTCGTTTTCTCGACCATTTTCCTCGCGACAAGTCGACATATTCATGACGACTTGAAACTCAGTCGTCATATTACTGGCGTCCTCATCTTACATTTAGACATGTCTATATATCGACATAAATATGGCGACTTGCCGAGTTTGAACGCGACATCTCGAGGCCCTTTATCGCTTCCGTAGAGGACACCAGACCAGTGATATGACGACTGAATTTCAAGTCGTCATGAATATGTCGACTTGTCGCGAGGAAAGTGGTCGAGAAAACGAAATATGTCGTCAAAACGTCACGATATGTCGACATATTCATGTCGACTTGATGCGATATATCGACATAAATATGGCGACTTGTCGAGTTGGAACGCGACATCTCGAGGCCCCTTATCGCTTCCGTAGTCGAGAAAATGAAATATGTCGTGAAAACGTCACGATATATCGACATATTCATATCGACTTGACGCGATATATCACGGTATGTCGACATAAATATGACGACTTGTCGACTTAGAACGGGACATCTCGAGGCCCCTTATCGCTTCCGTAAGATTGTCTTATCTAGAAATAATTACGGCCACGTTATTTCCATTTCTAACGTTTTCACTTTGGCATCATTTGGCGTTCAAACCATGTGGACTAGCTAAAAGATGAGCTATTTCTTCATTTAAATGCATAATTCAAAAATGGAGGAAACGAGTGTGACTATGAGAAATTTGTCTTTATATTATTCACCTTAACTTTGAAAAATGTTATGATGTGCATCCGTCACTTGATGTGCCGTAGATTCGCTAAAAATTGACGTATTTTCGAGAAATTTTCACTAAAATGCCAAGCACATGGCCATCTTTATTATTGCAACGACTGCGCACGACTATTACGTATATAAATAGCATCTATTACGCTTGCTCATTCCCGTAACTCTGTTCCTGGAAACGAGACGCTAGCCAGTTGCTCGTAACAACGCGCACCTGATCAGCGCGCACTTGCAAATACAGTGCGAACGGCTGTTATCAGTGGGGCCTTCGATCTTATAGCTGGTGCGCCGTCCTTCTATTTTATGGTGAACGGAAAAAATGGCCAAGGAAGAAATGGCCAAGGAAAGAATGGCCATGGTATTTGCCTAGGAAAAATTGGCCACGGAAAAAGAGGCCAAGGAAGATTAAATAGAAAACTCAACATTATTTCATTGACTAAAAAGAAATCAAATACATTGATGTTTTGACGTGTCACTTTTAGAGATTATTAGACCTATTCCTGGATTAGTTTAGGTAAATTTATGATGAGCATATCTCACTTCGATGTTATCAGACACTACACCCGTTTGCTATGTGAATTACCACACAATTTCAATGCATTTATCTTTGATGATTTAAGACAGTCTGTGCAATAATAGCTTACTTAGATGTTTTGAAATATTAATTAAGTTAATTTATGAAGTTTAAGTTTATCACTATTAAATTTATCCATTGCCCACTTGCATGATAGTTCGCTCATGATAGTTCTTGAAATATTCATTACATGTAATGAAATTAAATGTAAGTTCATCACATTTCTGAATTCATTATACCGATTTTAATTGTTTTTAGCCCCATGAAAAATAAATGATGTCATTAAATTGGAAGCTTAATGTTTATCAACATTGTCAGTAGTTCGCATTAATTTCCTTGGCCTTTTTTCCGTGGCCATTTTTTCCTTGGCCATTTTTTCCTAGGCAAATACCTTGGCCATTCTTTCCTTGGCCATTTTTCCTACATTCCTTGTTTATACGTCCGTGGTGGAAGTGAGTTCGGGGAGCAATACCGGATACCTGGCAAGCGAGGATGATAATATGTTCACAATCCATAGGCATACGTGTACGTCAATCGCGAGTTGCATTTCTGAAAAATCTGCGTTTCAATCATACTACCACAAAATTCAAAACTGTAGTGTGTGACTGGGATGCTTAATGATTGCATTGAATAAATAATGCCAGAGCAAAAGTTCTGATCCCATTTCTCGCTTTTCTCTATCATTGCCCAATTATGAACGATCATCCAAAGTCGTGCGATAAACGCGCTTACAAATCAATAATATCTATATTCCCATAATCTTTATCAAATCATCAAATGCTGTAATTCTTGAAATGTACGTGTATTATAGATGTGATGTTGACTTTTCACCAGATGTTAGTCATGTATGCTACCGTTTCCGGTTCTTGCGTTTTCCCACGTTATTGTTTCATATGTGTTTCGTAATATTTGGGTGTTATTTTTTTAATGAGATTTTATCGCAATTCTTACTGTTTGATTATTGAGCGTTTTTTTCCAATATTGTGAACATCAAAATAGTTATTTCTCATATCGTGCCATCTATTTTCTATATCTTTATTCGTTTGTTGATTTATTCGCAGAAGATAAAATCAACTTAAAAACTTGTTATATAGTTGATTAGATAAAGGACATGGGAATGCGTTGTAGCCAGATCCTGTATTGTCATCCCGACGACTACTGCAAACCGGATGTGATAATGATATGGTAAATATCTCGAAGTAAAAGTAAAATTGTATTCTTCGTTTCAGAGCATTTAAAGCAGACGAGCTGAAGACAGAATTAACACAAAGAATAACAACTTTAGAACGAAAAATGGAAAGTAAGCACTGCTTGTAATCCTTACTTCATTTTTAGCTCTCGAGGAACGAGAGAGCTATTACGAGCGTGTCGGCACCGTTTCGCGGTACTCGAAAAACGCCTAATGAAATACACCGAATCGGAAAACGCATAACGCCTAATTCCTAGAAAATGACCTAATTTCGTAATTGCAAAATCTACTGAGACTCACAATCCAACTCATCAACGGAACAGTTTGAAAATACATGTGTTTTACGCTTCACGAAACGAGACTACTACTCTTATAAACTTCATTATAGGATGATGATAGAATTTCCGCAGTGCAAGCAATTAATTAAATAACGCCATAGAAGTGTAAACTGAAACAGTTTACACTTCTATGATAACGCGAAAACAAACGCCGCGGTTATAAACCGGCTTTCTTGAATTTTGAAACCGGAATGCATAAATATGGTACAACCTACGCTCGTAGGTACAACGCACACAAAGATTGATAAAATAGCCTTTCTCAAAATTATCCTCCAAAACTGTTCACAACCACGCTAATGTGAATCTACCGAACCAATGAGAGACTAAATAATGTCCAGCCCCTGAACTTCCTTGAACAAAAAATTATAAACTATATGTTCGATATTAAAAATATGATGTCTTTTATTATCATAATACTCCGTCTTGATATGAAATAATAACACAGATAAGCCTGTGTAACCAAATACAGTAGAAACGAAGATGGAACAGGCGGCGCTCCACGCACTCCGACGTGAACTATGTAGCGTTGCGTACATAGTTCACGTAGTGATTTAGGTAAATTTCTTGGATGTTACTTGAATTAGGCGTTATGCGTTTTCCGATTCGGTGTTTTTCATTAGGCGTTTTACGAATACCGACCGTTTCGTGTATGTTTACCGCGAACCAAAGCACACCATTATCTTAGTCATTGAATTAACGAAAGATCCGATTAATGGGGTTAAATACGCTGCAAAAATAGATCTGGTAACTTTGTATTCCAGATTATTTCACATTATATTGGGTTGAATGGTGATAGAAGTTGATCACAATAATATCAAGAAGATGTTTTGAATAATATTTTTTTATCAATTACTTGTTCGGATAAATTTATTTTACTAGGTGAATTAATATGCGGATCATTTGGTGTGTACGGGCACCTTGCACCAAGGGTCGGTACCGTTGCGGTCTTTAATTCCTTGTTTTGTTCCTTTTTTCCTTGGCCATTTTTTCCTACATTCGGGAAAGTCAGTGGGTCTACTCGTACATTACAAATTGCATCCCTCTATCAGTTACTGGCATTTTGAACTTCGATTATCATCTCATATCTGCGCTTCATAAGGCTGTGGTAAAACCTCTTGACCCATGGGCAATTATTATTTTGAATGAAATAAAGTTATTTATCGATTTTCATTTAAGTTGTTTTCGGTCCAATTATTATTAAAAAGTGATAGACATTTGGTCATATAACCAGGCATATTTCACTCTAAAGCTTAAAGCAAAACAAATCGATCTGACGTATTTGTTCCTGCTTACCACTGTCCGAGGTGTCAAGTCTCACCGTAGTGTCCAGGGCAGTTGTTAAAGCAGACAGATCTGCATAATTCAAAGAGTAGTAGAATGAACAATGTAATATGTTTTCATCGATTTTATTAAAAAAAACTGTACCTCGAGAGCACATGACCATTGGTCCTCTAGTAAATGAGTAAATCAAGATATCGTTCTACGGAAGAGCATTGTGTATTTATTTTTTCGTATTTTTTTGTAAAAATTTGATTTAAAGAAAGATTTTTAGTACCTATATAAATTTTAACCCCCTTCCATCGGGACCTTATCTTATAGGGGAGCGTTCCGAAATTACGTACCTCAAAATCTCCCGTTTTTCTGACCCCCTCCCCATTTTACCACCTTTGTACCAAATTCACTGACCCCCTCATAGGTACGTACCATGGTACCCATGACCACCCCCCCCCCCCCCCAAATTATATTGATGCAAAGAACACAAATCAAAACAAAAATATAAAAAATATAAATATTTGATTCCAACAAGTGCGTGTAGGATCGATAGCGGTACCTGGTATGGGGAATTCCCAGTTAATGTCTACTACAAGTCACTTGAACAAGTCACTAAAAGCCGATAAAACACCAGTATCGGCTATTTTCATTTGAGTTTGGTGCATAAAGAACGTACCAAGATCGATTAATACCCCCTCCCTCAAAGTACGTAACTTTTTTGCTGACCCCCCTCCTCCCATGTACCACTTTGTACCAAAATTCAGTAAACCCCCTCCCTCAATTAGAGGTACGTGATTTTTGGACGCTCCCTAGCTATATCTTCTCCCTAACAAGATGCTGCTTTTTTATCCATGAAAGGAAAGGATATTGATGAATTATTCATATCAAGACGTGAAACACTGACGGTCAATGTCTATTCAACTGAAAAACTGACACATGATTTTCATTATTTTCACTAGAAGAAGGTCTAAAGTCAGTGGAGATCGAAAAATGTAAAAAAGATATATCTGACATAAAGGATCAATTATACAATTCGAACAAAGTAATGGATCATACAAGACTCAGGTAAGATAATACAACAATCATCACTAATTGAATTTGTTACTATAATTTTGGACTTGAATGTTTATCATCCGTGTTTGGTGAACGAGGAAAGTACATGTGTATCTGAAGTTAATTGCATATGTTTGTTTTGCCTTCGCTACATATTTGTCGTGAGACTGGTTACAACTTTTACTGAACTATACGTCATCATGTAAAACTTATCTGATGTATATACATTTCAATTTACGATCAGCCTTAGTGATACAGGGTGAATATGGCATACATATAACTATGCATGATTTATTAAATTCATTGTTTGCTTGTTTTTGTGGATAAAGACGCAAAGTATCGTGGTAAGGTTATTGGTTACATGCATTTCCTTTCAAAAGGAAAAGCATATCTCAAAGTTTGTAATAATGGGGTATAACAGCGAAAAGATTGTCTTACCGTACTACGGTGTATCTATTACATCAGTAGAAACAACCACAACGACAATATTCAGAATAAATGATAACCATATGCAGGTCGTTTGAACAAAATTACATGTAAATCAAATGCCGAACAAAGTGAATTGAGCTGAGGTAGCTACATCTTCTCGACAATGCCAAAGTAATTCCATGTATACACTTGCATCTCGAATGCCGGTATACATTTTCCGTAGATAAGGAAGAATATGGAACGCGATAAATGAAATAATATGAGCGATGCACCAGCGCATGTTTTTTGCAACGTAATAGCGGTCCAGATATAAAAATTTATATTTTTACAGCGACGTACTTTAATGCATTTGTGACGACATAAGTTTTTGCGACGACATAAGTTATTTCCGAAAATCACCACCAGGTAACACTGCAGGTGTTCATTGAATTGAATTAAATTGAATTGATTTAAATTTTTTCTCGGAATCTCTCAACCAGGTGGCTGAGATCAACTAACCAGAATATCTTCCATCTCCATGATTTATACAGACGCGCCAAATACACATACGCAGTCCGGATTTTCCGGTAACGTTGCGTCGAAAATTGCAATTCAATTCTATTCAATTCAATTGAATTAACATCTGCAGTGCCACCTGGTGGTGATTTTCGGTAATAACTTACGTCGTCACAAAAACTTACGTCGTCGCATACAAATATTACGTCGCTTTACAAATATAAATTGTTATGTCGGGACGCTATTACGTTGCAAATAAACATACGTCGGTGCATCGCTCATATATTTTTTTTCATTTATCGCGTTCCATAAAGAATGGCTATAATCCCGTGACGGCGAAATGTACTGCAAAATATAACTCTATAATATACTGTGTGTATCGTTAGAACGACCAATGCGTCTTGCAATATTTATAGACTTTCATAGAATAATTCAATAAAATATAATCACACAATAAAAGACAATTACATAAAAATCCCTCCGCATAATATTTATTACCCATATTGACACCTCTTAAATTTACGATTAAATTTTTCCGGCGAATCGATTTTCTAGGAAATTCGCTTCGCATCCGTGGTACACTGCGCAAAATTCGGTGAAAATTGATTCCACGAGTAATACGCAGGTTGAATTTACAAAGCGTATCTAAAGCTCCTCGGTCCCCAGTGTAGAATCGTTTAAGTAGTTCGGGACGAATGACGTATCATCCGCGCTACAGAATATATGCGCAGTTGACTGGTTGATTGGGTGATTTGGTGTAATTTCTAACAGAGCAAATGCACTGTGCGAATTTTGAAATCGCATACATCGTGCGAACGATACATGTCCCGCATTATTACAATCTGTGGCGCATGGGTTAAAAACTTCTTTTTAGACCTCCTTATACTATCAATTTTAGTCAGGAGAATAAGGTTATATCTTATCTTATATCGTATCTAAAGTTATATCTTATCTTATCCTATCTTATCTATAACGAAGGCATCGCTGTGGTGGTCGATAAAGACCATTGAAGTATATTCCTAACAAAAATAATTCCTATATGAAAATGAAGTTCCATCGAATTCTATTCGTAAATAGAAATATTTCCGTTGTGAACGTTAAATCGCCTTCAAATTATATTCGGAAGTAAGACAAATTTGGTTATTTTCCGCCTTCAAAATGTATATATATATACATGAGTAAAAATAATTCTGTTATGAAAAATAAATCAGTACGGTACCAGTAGGCCACTAGTTAGCACTACCATTCTTTGACCGAAATATCAATATTGCATCAATACTGCATACCAAAAACTCCCGCAGGATCCCCTAGGCGAATCAGTGTACTGAGGTATACTTTGGTTTTTGATACCAAAATATCGTGACGAACCCCTGTGACCTTACGTTAGATAGCGATGCTGTCGTTGAAAAAGTGAATTAAAAAATCCAACGTTTTGGCCAAAACAACAAAATTTCGCTGGGTCAAAAGGTAGGGTTATTGATTTTTATTCTTCCTCAGGCCTCCCGCTTCGTCTTATCTATGTCAATATAAGTCTTTCTCGGTAGAGCTTAGTTTAAAAGCCATGCCCTTCACGTTATGTGAAAGCAGCCATCTACATGAACCTACCGCAGATCAAAATAAGAGGGCCAGAATAACGGATAGAAGTTGTTGTGTCTGTAATAGAATATGAGATCAACATTTCATATATACGGTACATAAGCACTACTGTGCCGGCACAATCACAGCGCGCGCAATAATATTTTAGGCATAGGAATGTATTTCGATGGAAATTCAATTTTTTTATGATGCATTTCTTTTGCTGACAAACATATTTTGAAGGCGATTCATTTCTTTAAAGAATCTCTTCTTATTCACCAATAAATTGCGATTGAAATCGATTTCTTATATCTGAATGAGATTTTCAGGAAATATTCTAACAAACGACAAAGAGTCGCTGTGGCACTCATTTTGTCTGTCAAATCATTCAGTGATTCCATTATAAATCATAATCATGTCGACTCTTTCAAGAATATAGACGCACTCAAATCGATCTATACATCGAGTGATAAGACTTTTCATCATAACTGTGAATACTCTGTTAAGGATGTATCATTCGCACCACGGTATTCAGCACAATTAGTCAACCAAGTGCGCTATAGTGAATGTCTACACTCAATGCACCTTTCACCATAAACGGACTAATAAGTCTTTTGGAACACTCGATTCTGCGGGACAAAAAGGTTTTTATCGGGTCTTGGACGTAGTGAGTTGGGAAGACCCAGAAAGCACTTCTGTAGAAAAATGATTTTTTGGCATTCGCATACAGATTCAAAGCCCCATGCTTTTGGGCTTTTGGAAGTCAACAGACCAATGGTGATGATTAACTGATGAACCGCTTTACCGCCTCTTCTGAATTCCAGATGGGAGCCCTAGGATATGCCGTTCATATCGTTGAAGGTTTCATTGGGTTTTATTCATTATTTGTATCCAGGATCTCCTTCTCCCGAGCTAGTAGTTAGTATATACATGTTGGCTAGCTTCATCGAACGTTATAACTTCGATTTGATACATTTGAGTCAAATGAATTGAGGAAAAAATGCGCGACAAAATCATGAATTGCTCGGAAATTGAAATATTTTGAACGGATCGGTTTCAAAGATAGAATACATCATATTTACATATAACATCGTTTATCAAATGGTGCCGTTTCTTTCAAAGAAATTCTGAGGACCAATGAACAGATTCTAAGACAGTTTTACACTCTCAATCTTTTTTCATTAACCTCGAAATGAATCTCAAATTCAAAATACATAATAATGATAATAATGATAATGATAATAACGACAACTCATTTGCTTATATAGTCCATAACTGAAATGATCATAGCGCTTTATGTTAGAAAAGGTTTACCTACCTTAAACTTACGATTCTATGCACGCAAGTAAGTTGAAACATACACGAATGAAAAATATATATTTTTGATCGGAGTATGTTCCTCATACAATCTAGGAAGACTGCCAAAATAAAACGATTAAAACGCAGTTGTCCTATAATAAATGGCCGCTATTCTTAGTGAAACCATTTGCTCTCGCTTGGAAAATTAGATTCAAAGCACAAATTGATTGTATTGAAATGATAGGTGAATGACGAAACCAATTTTTACGAATCATGAGATCGAAAACAGAGAGGCAAATATTGATAAAAACCCAATAATTCAGTGTTATCATGTGGAAGAATTTAAGGCGGAAGACCCGTACTCCAAGTAATTAAAGAAAAGGCAGGCCTTGCGATCGCGAACATCTGTTTTCTCAAAAACAATTTACAAGGCTAAAAATGATACCTTGGTTCTCCTTTTCTACCCACCAAAGTGACCAAGCAGACAGGTGTTTTTAATCATTACTATTTCTGGTTGAAAAAAACACAAATTTGTTGAAATTCTGCACCAGGCAGTCGGGATTTCATTTTTATCAAAAATTAATTTTTCTAGTTAAAATCGATTTTCCAAATTTGGATATTGAAAGGCAAGTAAAGACAAGAGTAACAAGCGAATGGTCAATATGGTTCTACATTGTCAAAGACAAGAAACCCCAACACTGAACTCCTTCCGTAACACGCGTGTGCGCGTGTCGATTCTTTGAATTTCCTTTTGATTCGTGTGCAATAAGTCATATAAATATTAGTTCAAATTGAGATTCATTTACACCTGGTAGGCTATATTTATTTATGATTAAATTCGAAGTCGGACCCGGCCGCCGGGATTTTTCTTTTACAAACTTTCTGTATGATTTTTGCCAACCCAGCCGATGCGGAGAAACAAGATATCATTTTTAGCCATGAGATTTTAAAAATGTATGCAATGCATTGTCTGCATTGTCATGCCATTGGTTTGATTACGCTAATTTGCGTGACAACTGCTATGTTGAGGAAGTTCCGGGTTCATCTGCTACTTTGTTGTTTGGGCGAGAGGTTTTTCGGTTGTTCTTGAAATAGTCTCTCAATGGATGACTCAATGTGAGCACAAGATTGCAATTGCTTGAATGTCGCTCATCTCAAGGTTGAGATGATAGTTGCACGTTTGATAGTATAGACTAGTTGAAGCAATAGGAGTACAAAGTTTGAGTCGTTTGTTAATCGCTGATCTGGATTAGCGCCCAGACCGAGAGCATTTGCTTAGACTAATAGTTTAAATCAAGATTCCGCTGGAATGTACAAGAAGATAATCAGTCTAATCAGCTCCGGTTAATAAAAAGATGGTTAACGTTGATTGTTTGTTGCATTTTTTTAATCCGAAAAAACTGATTGGTGTAATTAATCAAGTTCACGCACTAATTAAAATATAAATGATTTAATATGATTATTATCATCATTAAACATGAAAAATATGAATACATAATGATCATCACATTAACTTGCTGCTAATGATAAATCACAATCTAAGATGATGCTCAAGAAAATTGTTTCATGTGGACATACTGACTCTTTTCCAATAGTTTTATCAATGAAAATAACAAGATTACACTGAAAAAGGATATACCCATGTATCCAAAGGTAAACGGAGTGGTTAATGTATACTTACTGTGCTGTTTTTGCTGTTCCCAAAATTACCTTTTGAAAGCCGACAAGAAAGATCAAATTTATGTATGTACAAAATACAACATGTATGTACCAGTATTGTTTTTCTTATTTGGAAAATCAAATGCTTTTACACGGTAATCAGATCTTTCCTCCACCCGTTTATGCTAAATGTTTATACCCCACTGAAGAAATGGCGTAATACCAATATCAGACAATATGAATATGTCTGCAGCAGTATTGCTCAGTGTCTATAAGTGGGTTAGGATCAACAATGTTCAACTAAATTATCATACCTATTGCACGACTGCGCGCAATTATGATTGCAACGAAGGCATTCTGGCTTTCCGATGATCATTTTTGTTGGCACTGTCAACTATGATTGCTACCGTCGATTATGGACACTGGGAATAATAGATATCGTTTTGCACTCAAGTAAAGGATGCTCCATGCGATTCTATCACATTGACAAGCGATCTATCGCTGCCCATGATGAATGTATTTTCTGTCTAAAAGGTGCTAACAAGATGTCCGTATCCTTCGGTCGTATTTAATCGAACATACCGTACACGTCTCTCATTAAGGATTACTGCTATTACTACGTGTTTATTTTTCGCCAGGGATTTTACTTCATTTCAGTATGCCATCTTGAACTTGGAGCCGAAGAAAAATATATACCGTCCTTAGTTAGAACAAACATTTTCTTTTCAGGATGAATAACTATGTACCGGTAGTCAAGTTTGTCCATGTTAGTTTCATTGTTCATGGATATATAAGTCATTAATCGCCTTCTTTTCTCCCATTTTGACCAAAACAACCTGCATCCATCAAATCATTTAAGTGTGAAATGAATGCGAGGGCAGGTTCGAACTCCGGAATTTGCAAGATATTCACAGGTCCAAATGAGGAAATTTATTCTAATGGTTCAGTGGACCAAGTACGTACAGTTATTCTCCTTTTCTAATGGCATAGATATGCTGTCAAACTTACTAGTCGCATGTAATATGCTCAAATTCACGCGAAAATCCAATCATCTACCTTTTAATTATGTCAGCTCCGGCGCGTGCTTTTCCCTTGTTAGCGCTCCACACACTTCAAATAACGTGTGATTTTCTTGAAAGTTGGTAGCTATAATGAGGTAGGTCCAGGGATGAATCCTATTGGCTTTCTCACTCGTCCAATATCGCCGCCTTGGTGGGCATCCTGAATTTCTTGTTAGCGCTATACACTCATCAAATAACATGCCAGTTCTTACAAACATGATTTGTGTAATGGGGTAGGCTCATGGATGTAACCTATCAATCCAAAATGGCCGCCATAGCAGACGTCTTGAATTTCTCGTAAACGCTCTAAACTATGTCCATGAATTGCTCCTATTGAAAATCTTCTCGCTCATCTAATACGGCCCTCACAGCGGATATCTTGAATGTCTTGTATTAGCTCTATTGTTCATCAAAGGAGAACTAAACTTTGAACATACGTGGCGATACGCCACTTGCTAGTAATCTGAACATTGGACTCATGAGGAAAAATGAAAATTACAGGAGCGAGTCTTAAGAATAGGAATAGCTAGGTCAAATAGGTCTAAAGAAAAGAACGCATTTCTTGGATGAAGCAGCCATGTTGAAGCCACTAATGGGCCAAAGCCCTTTTATTAGATATCTTCGATGAAATATATGCGAAAGGTTGCAATATCCAAAGGCAAAAATTTGCAGGTTTAACTTAATTTGGCAACTTTAATATGAAGGCAGGGTCCCCGACTACCGAAATCACCCCCTAAATCCGCCCCTGAATTATGAACAAAATTCATTAATCACAGTAAAATTCAGACGAAATAACTACAATACTGTAGGTCAGCTGTCGACGATCATGTACTATTGACACTGACCGAAGAACGTAGTGTAACTTCATAAGATAAAAACCGGACCCACTATGTACAAATTAAAAGAATTTTAAAATCGAGAATTTGTTTCTTCGAACAATCTAAAATATAAAATACACGACGTTTCGATCTCACCCTAGAGATCATCGTCAGGTGTGAGATATTGACTAGAAACAGGGGTATATATACAGAGGAGAACAGGTTAATTGAGAAAATTATGCAGTGTTTCTTTACGCATGTGCTATAATTCCATATGTTGGACTAGCGCCACTCTTATCTTCTAGAACAAATATCTTTTCTCAAATAATTTCTGTCCACAAACTCCTGGTACGATTATCATAGCACAACAATCAATGTTTGAGATGCACTGGTATAATGGAATGAAAAAATTCGATTGTATATTGTTTGTATATTCTCCATTTTGTGGGCGTATAACTGGCGACACATTTGCAAGTGCCAACCAGAAGAATACAAATTGCATAAGTGCATCCTTTGCTTTAAATACGTGTTCTACGTGGGTAATGTTCTGTGCAGGTGGTACATTCAGGCGTCAAGCCGACGCTGCTGAATTCATCATCTATGTAAGTATTGTAATGCGTATTAATCTACAGCCTTGACCAATTCTTTTAGGCATTCGATAATTGTAAATCGCAATCTTCCAATTGTTTATCTCCAGGCCAATTCTATGCTCAGATCCTCACTTGTTTAATCACTCGAATAAAGATTACAAAGTCAGAAATGGATGATTTATGGCTGCATATTTGTACCTGCATACCACTTGGGCCAACTTCGGTTATCGGCGTTAGTCGACTATGGTTGAACTAGTGAAACCGAATGCTAATTAGTCGGAACTATATTCTGGAAATAGTTCGAAAATTAAGCGCATTCGGTTATTAGTTCTGGCCGCTAGTCGACTAGATACGAAAACCGAATTTTGCCTTGATTGTCTGATGTTTTATGTTTTTCGTAACCACTGAATGTCTCCTTCGTTGAAAAAAATCATATACGACCTATATACGAACCTTATATTTTTGGATGCTGTTCTTGATCCAAAAAGGAGAGGCATTTGTTCTATATCTTAAGTTTTCATTTTCTCGTATACTCTTTTGCTTAGCATAACAGCAGAGAAAGTCAGAACATATTCGAAGTCAAGGGAATTGCCATCACATGAAGAATTTCGGGTATAACATATTAAATGCACATGTAAGATTGTATGCCCACCCGTAGAGCTCACGTTTCGGATATCAATTGTGTTGATGCCTGGGTTAATTAAATTAAATGTACCAAAAAAGTAATCGTCAAAAATTGGCTGATTATATCTCGCAATTTTGGGACGATTTCAAAGAGCCGGTGAAAAGTCTTGCCCTTTCAATGGCTCAATGATGGCTGGATGGAACATGTCGCCAAGCCATCATTAAATCAGCGCGTATTGAACACGTGTGATTTGAATTCAAATGAATTCACCATAAGCGTTTGTTCTCTTCCCTCTACATCTTGAGGCGAGTGAGGCCAATCGATGAACATTTACCTACGGCTTCAGATTTACCTACGGCTTTAGATACTAAAATGTGTAGTAATATATGGGCGACGGAGATATTCGAGGTTAGCGCTAATCAAACCCGGAATTCGATAATTTAAACCTACAACTCAGTAATTTGATATGATGTTAGTTATCGTGAACGTCTCTTAGTCAGTCTCGAACGCGTCATTTACGTATTAAAGCTAGGTGGCATACTCGTCGTTTTTCACACTTAATGGATTAGAGAAACACATGAGCGAATGAGCCTCCGTATATACCAGTTTGAAAAAATCTTAAAGGTCATTAGCTCATACATAGAAAAAAAATCAACAGTTAATAGATGGACGAAGTCATTACGCTAATGCTTGAATTCTGCTTTAGTGAAGAATAGAAAATAATACATTACAGGATTTGATCAGCGTTGCTTCCAACGCATAACATCTGGTCTACTGTTTGAAGCGGCGATTCATGACGCCATTTGATTCGCTCAACATCGCAAATAACGCGTTGATAACATAGCTCACATCTTTTAATCGACTGTATCTCTATTTGATATCATAATTTCTAAAACGGCATCATTGTATAGCTATAGAGGATGATCTTATGAACATTGAACAGTGTTATTTATGTAAAGTCTGTTCACAACGAGTTGACGTGCGGCTTTTTCTCCACATCAAAGAGCAGCTACTGCTGTGAGCTGTCAGATAGCTGCTACACAAATGATCCATCACAGATGTGCCGACCCACTGCAGCCCAGCGTCCACCAAGAGTGCATAACTACACACACACATAACTTGCATCTCCAACCACTCGGTTCTTTAATATTACACAAGTCAGTTTAAAATGCAAATGATTTGGTTGACGAATTCATTATAAATACCAGCGATGATTCTTCGTCTGAATCAGATTCAAACTATATAATATGGATGCATCCGCAAAAGAGAATGACTGGATAGATTGGAGTTCAATCTGTGCCATCTTATTATCTAGATATAATATAGTGCCATTTCTCTATGAGTGAAAACCACGAAAATATCAGTTGTCTAAATGCCTAGAGCTCTGTGAAAATATGTTACAAAAATATGTGACTTGACATGTGTTAAACCCAGATATATCTTCTTTCGTTGAATATTCTGTGAAATGAGCAAAATCCTCGAAAATTCTCTCCTTTCTAACAACTGCAACTATTTTATCTGGATCACTGCCAGGCCTTGCCATCCATCAACTCTACGTCAACATTCAATAAGAGTGTATAAAACAACAAGATAAACTTAAATTCTTCTATATTCCTAAGACTGCATGTCTTGTGAAATCTTGCTAGTTATTCACTCTTGCTGAATTTGTGTACAAAACCATAGCAACAAGCCACTTAACTGGCTCAGCATGCACCCCTGCAACACAGTTCACTACTGTAAACTGATACCCCTGTGGTCAAAAAGCCGCACGTCAACTCGTTGTGAATAGACTTTATTGCTGTATTTTAATGGATAACCGCTAAACCCCGAAACGCCGGATTATACATATATAGTTCGGTTTACGAAACAGACTGGTTCCGGAAAACATCAACTGCCAGACCAATGAGTCAATTCAAATATATACTTGAAACCGAATGGTATCAGATTTAAGTGTATAACACAAGATAATGAAAATTGTTGTTTTCGATTTATATTTTGAATCCCTAAATTGACATTTGGTCGTGGATAAAATATTGGCAGCATCTCCGATTGAAAAAACTGATGTCAAGTGTAAAAATCGTTTATCATCGACAATCTTCAGATCAAATCACTGGTTGGGAAATTAGATTTACAGCAAGCTTACCGAACGACAAGTAAAGAAATAACTTTTATTGTGAAAATTATCAATTAATCTAACCATTCTATGCGAACTTAGGTTTTCATTCGACTAGTGGTCGTAACTAATAACCGTACGCACTTAGTTCGGTCGTAACGTGCGCGCACTGCATGTTTGTACTTTACACAAAAAGCAGGTCATGTAAGACAAACAGGGATAACTAAGACTTGTGCTACCATAAATATCTTATGTAGCTAGGAGTTCGCGCTGATGTGAATACAGCGTGTAGACCCTATTGCATCATCATCAGCGCCATCTTCATGGGTATCAGATGAACTACGCGATGTAAAAATTCCTTCAAATATACAATTTTCAATCATTAATATTTCAGAAATCCATCACTCATTACAGCTAAAATTCTCTAGAATGATTATTATGTATGTACGCAACATAATTTATCGTTCAAAATAAAAACTATAATTAAGCGCTACTTGATCTTTAAATTCGACTGACTGCGATAACCGAAGTTCGCTTAAATTCACTCTGCTAAAACTGTGTAATAATAAATGGTCATAATTTCGGACTGGGTCGAATCGCAGTCCAAATAAATCTGCTGTTTAGCGGGTATTCTGTAGCTAGAATACGAGGAGCGATCTAAATAAAACGTGCCTCGACGAATGTGTAGCAGTATCTGCAGCAGACGCCTTTTGTGCGAATGAGATCAATAAACATTTTACTGACAAACATCGTGGTCTTAAACATTTATATAGGCGCGTCACCATAATAACTCGGTAGAATTCTGATGAGAAATGTTTTTTTAGGTTAATAGGATTATATTAACAATTTGAAACAGAAATTTGCAAAATTAAATGAGCCAATGACCTTTAAGCACATGTATATGTACACTACATTCACAGACACAACGCATATTGTTCACATACGCTATCTTGGTAGTCAAATGGTAGTCAAGCGTAACGTTTACATCAAATATCCGCTTGCGTTTAACGGCCTACTGGTGCACTGTGATGTCACGCGAAAAAGGTAGCATGCTAGACATCAAACAATCGTTGCAACCGATTTCTAACTAGTCGACTCTTGTTAATCACCTATCATTCGACGAGCTTGAGTGAGTAGATTAATAAACAGCTTTTATCTTTGCCGTGTTCGATTGAATAGTTGAGCAAACCCGGCGTTATAATTAAAGATAATATGCATGAATTTTATATCATTTTGAAGAAATTCATTAATAAGAATTAAGATATGTTATTAAGTATCACAATCTTCTCACTTTAATGTGTTTTTATTTATCACTTTCCCGCAAATCAAGAGACGGATTTCATTGTTTCCTACGGCAAACTGGCATGAAAATGATTTTTTCTTTTGTGCTATCATACATGTGATCTCAATGGGCTTTTATGGCATATACATAATAGTATTTGATGATATCTATCTTATTTTTAGTACACCCTTTCTCAGGAAACAATTGACTACCTAAAAACACCTACTTTTGATATATGGCATTGGGAACCAAACGAGGTAAGAACGAAATCAATTCAACTGATTCCTTAAACCGTAGTAGTAAAACGATATAGCTCATATGATGACATCAAAGCAAAAAGCTGTATTTGAAATATTTTCAGCTTTTATTGCTAATAGAACATATGTTCTACGAATTGGATATCGTTTACCAATTGAATATCGATCCTGAAAAATTAAGGAATTTTTTGGTAAGACCTTAGGCTGTCGTCGAAATCACTATATAGACAGCGAATAGAATTTTCAGAATGATGACCGACGATAATATTCAGCTTTCGGTTTATAATCCTTGGTCCTAGCACTGTTTCATAGTATCACTGCTCACTATGATGTGACTGTTGGTCGAGAGTAGGCCCGAATAAACAAAATTAGTAAGTAGATCATATTTTTGCACCAATAATTCAGAACATAGTTCACATTTCAGATGCTTAGCCTTTTAGAACACATGTTCCACGAGCTTGACTTGGTCAACGAATTTAACATTAACCCGATTACTTTGAAAAGATGGCTGGTAAGTCTTTCTTATGGTTGCCATCTATGCTCCCGAACGTTATTGTAAGATACTCAAGAGTATTTCTAGTGGGAAATTTTGTATTAAGTAAAAACCTGCACAAATAATACATAACGATTACCCGAACTGCCCAACTGTATTTAGCATCAATTCATTTCAGCTTTGTGTGCAGGAAAACTATCGGAACAACCCATTCCACAATTTTAGACATTGTTTTTGCGTTTCTCAAATGATGTACGGTATCATACACCTTTGCGAACTCTGGGATAAAATGTCACGCGAGGATCTTGGAATTCTCATAACGGCTGCAGTTTGCCACGATCTAGATCATCCTGGGTACAACAACACGTAAGTTTTCTTTCTTATATTCACGTGTTATTGTCAAGCAAAACCTTCTCATCACTCGATTGCCCGTCGGAAGAGTTCTTTGATATCATTCCTTTACTCGTATAAATGTTCACATGAACGTGTTGATAAGTATTCATACCACATTTTGATCTATCCAACAACAATTTTTCTGATTTTATCTTGGATTATGGCCGGGCCAATTTTTAAACCTGTTATAATAGTCAATGGGGAATCCGCAATACCAGCTATCCCACCAGATGGCATGACGAGCACCGGTCTTACGCTGTCAAAATAAGTTCATTTTCATTGAATTGAAACTTTAAGATTCCCGAATCCATATATTATCACAGCACCCACCAGATATACGATGAATTCATTTCTGTACTCAGATATCGGTATGGTTTACATTTACAATTGAATTATGTAAAAAAAACCGAACGCAGAAGACCGAGTAACTACTATCGAACCTTGTGGGTCCTCGCCTGCTATGAGTGGAATCCTCGATTACCACACTGGGTTAGCCCCATGTCTAAGTCAATACAAGTTTAAAAGCGGCCCCTACTCATTCATGTCATAGCAAATTTATCTCCCATATATACGGTTGCTTGCTATTTTTGAACTCTGACTCTATACTAAAGAAACGTGTAAACAGGCTGAACCAGGTAAGATCTCCTGCGTATATGAGCGTGTATTGTTGTTGTTAACCTCTAAGCCCATGGTTCATAATCGAATATAATATTATCTGCATGAGAGGCAAAAATGTCAATTCTAAGTCCTGTAGCTTCTAAATGGTTTGCTATTTTTCATTGGAATATGTGGTGGGTATTCTATGAAAAGGGATCTTTAATTTATCAGACAGGTATTTTTGATAAGCCATTTATTGCACAATTGGCGGCCATCTTAGTGTCATCAGTACTCATTCGTAAGTGGAAAAAGGTTTTTGAGGAAAATATCAACAGATTTAACTTATAATCTTGATATTTGAATTTCATAAGCACTGTCATAGGAATCAACCTCCTCACATGGAAATTCTGTTCTTGCCACCAGATATATATATTGATTAATATAAATTTCTCTACTTATATTTGTACCAATGCATATTTTGGAACCACAATCAATTGCAAAGTTTTTAGCGCATGACGTGTTCTATGATTGTGGTGAGTTTCAAGGTCATTTGTTTTTGTAAATGGTCATTAAGGGGCGTTGAATCGAACAATAAATTAGTTTCGTCATATCATATTGGTGCCTAAGAATATTTTGTTACAACAATCAATTGCAAAATTGTAGCTCAAGACGTTCTATGATAGTAGTGCGTTTCAAATTGATTAGTTTTTGTATACGATCACCAGGAGACGTTGAATAGTAGAATAACATATTATTTCCATATCATCTTGGTACCTAGGCATCTTTTGTTACCACAATAAATTGCTAAATTGTAACTCGTGACTCATGACATGTACGATGATCGTGGTGAAGATCATCAGTTTCAGTATATGGCCACCAAGGAGCGTTGAATATTGAAATTGTTAGATTATTGAGTATTTGAAACCAATTCCCAAGTGGGCATGGTGTCCCTGAACCTCTAGTTCTGTTTGTCGTCCGTCCGTCTATAGACGGATTTTTGCCCTTAGGAAAGTATAATACACTACACTCAGACGAAATGTCCTGATATATGGTTATCATGTGTAGCACACGAATCGAACTGAATCCAGGAAGAAAGACACTCTAAATATTTGGATGGATATATGAAAGCTGTGGGTACTGGAGTGTGTAATGGGTAGTGTAGTGTGATCTATGTGCATTTGTGGCCGGCACACAGATCGCATTGTTCATTGGGGTTTGGTCCAGGACTCGCGAGATTTTCAACAACACGGAAGTAACGTGTAATAAATGATGACTTGAATTGCATGACTACCTACCACCCCTCATTATTGTTGGAAAACTAAACGTTCGGCACTGACTAAAAATTAGTAATAACATTTTAGAAATGGCCATAATTTTAACTTAGGTTCTATCTCATTTTTATTTTACAATTGCGATTGGTATAATTTTTTTTAAACGGCCGTTAAGGCTTCATGTTCCGTCTGCAATTCACTGCAAATAGTTACGCAACCACGCACATTTCAGTGTTTTTGGCAGCTGTACACTCAATCGGCACCGTTCGTCACTAGCTTCACTGCGGAATTATCATTAATTAACATCGCCATATCACATCATCACTTTATATTGTGCCTTAAAACCCTAACAGCCGAAATAATTGAAATGCACACACGATTTCTATCATTGAAAATTGAGAGAGTGGCCATGTTTGTGTTTGCTGCTTCGCGTAAATCCCGCGCGGTGGCGCCACCGCGCGGAGTGGGGCCGATACGTCAAGATGACCTCCCAGCTGTCTCTTATGGCAAAACGTCATGCTAGGTCTTATAAGCCCTTGTTGGAGAGGGCATATGTATCTTAATACTTGAATTCAGGGTTTTGCTGTTTTATTTTCAGGTATCAAATAAATGCCCGAACGGAATTGGCTATTCGATATAATGACATATCACCACTGGAAAATCACCATTGTGCAGTAGCTTTTCAGATCCTAAGTAATCCGGAATGCAATATATTTTCGAATGTTGACAACGATACGTTCAAACGAATAAGATCGGTAAGAAACTTTAAAAGCTACTTTTTAAATTGGGGATGTAAGTAAAATCTACAGGATTAGCCTTAACTTGAATGTAGAAACAATAGATGCTTATTAAATCGTGTATTCTTGTATCCCCTCGGTCTTTTGTTCCTCCTGAGATAGGGATTGCCCCTGTCATTCATTTAATTAGTAAATTTCGTTTGATTTATTTTGATTTGGTCTCCCGTACAAGCCCACCACACCTCCCGGGTGCGAAACAGGGGGTTTGATTTTGAAATCGGAAATCGAAGTGCAAATATTGTTTTGTGATCGGCGGTCACAATTGCACAATTTTCTTCATTGGATATTTCGGTTCTGATTCATTCAAACAAACTTCTAATCAGCCTAGACTGGCAAGCGACTGATTATCTTAGCTGTAAAGGAGATTGTGTTCGCCTGTGCTGGTCAGCCCATCTTGCTAGGCGATTGAACGGGGGAGAATATGTTGTTCCCACCCTGCAGTCTACATTTTAACATTATTGCTTATGAGTTTGTATTCAGGTAAGACGGGAAGTCCTATTGTTTTTAGATTATGTAAAACATTCAAAATGTGAAATGCGTATATTTAGCATGATTAGGCATTTAGGACGTTGTCCTCTCTCCACAGTCAACAGTTTCGGGCCAATTTTCTTATTACTTGGGTTTCCGATTCGATAAGAGGAGGGTGAGCTCCATTGTTCTTTTACTCACGGAGGTAAGCGAAGATGGATGCCTAAACCATGTTGTGTGAAATGGGCATGTTGCACCGGGGTCCCACACTACAGTCAACTTTCTTATTATTTGTTAGGGCCAAATGGAAGATCAGCCTTATTACTTTTGACTGACGTAGGTGGAGGCCACCAAGACCATATATGTGTGCAAAATTTACACTTTCGACCTTGTCCCGGTTCTACATTGTACAAGTTGTACAGATTTTTCAATAGTTTTTTAAAAGTGGGTTTCAAAAAGGAAATGGATTTTGCGTATGTAGGTAATCCAAGATGCGTTCCACAGCTATGTGTGTAAAATGATCTTTGCACATTGTTCCTGTTGGTAATCAACTTTGTGACATGAGTAGGGTGTGCGCTGTTACTGGTGCAGTTTTCCGTAAAACTGATTTTCGTATAACTTTGTATTCAGGTTAGGGTTTGAGGTTGGAGTAGCCCTATTGTTTTTGACATATGTAAGTCATCCAATATATGAAATACACATATGCGAAACAGGCTGGACCTTGCCTCCTCTCCGCAATCTACAGCTATTGATTTTCGATTCGAAGCGAGGAGGGCGAGCTGTATTGTTTTTGACTCATGAAGCCAATCCTATAATGCAGATTGTTTTCTATCCCCTGGTTATCATGTTTGTGACAAGGAGGATGTGCGCTATTATCTTTTGGACTTATTTTAGACTTGCGCAGTTTTCCGAAAAATTATTGAATACCTCCATTCCCTACGCATTTACCACAAACCCTGCAACTTCACATATGGCGGTGAATTTCAGGTCTGGGGCATTCGAGACTTGTCCTCATCATTCTAGAATGAAATATATGAGACCTATTTTTGACATTGTTTGATCAAACAAACTCGTCCCGTATTCATTCACATTTTAGAGAGTTTACAAGACTCCGATATTCCACCCAATTTTTGGAAATTTGATTTCAGAGTTAATGGCCAAGAATTCCATACGTGCCATCGACTTGTCACTGAGCCGGGGCAATGCATGGGATTGTACGGGGTTCGCCGTTAGGGTAGTTCTCATGTTGTATATATCTGCTTTTCAGTATACGTCACCAATATCACACATCCTGCCACTTGATTTTTAAAAGATTTTTCAAAAGGCTGCTTAGACCGGTCAGTAGCGCTACCTATATACGAGGTCATTTTATCTATTGTGCACGTTAACTAACAACGTGATGGCAAATCCACCATACTGACATTAGGGAAACACCTGGTTTGTTTTTCACTTTGAGTCTCGTCCATAAATTTTGCAATAACCCTTACCAATATGAACTCTGCAAAAATTGTTATTGAAGACCACTGGGGCGGTGAACACGACCGCGAGCTGACCGCGATGACGTATTGAGCGCGAATGATCATTCGGGTCATGACCATTCCACAACGGAATTGACGTAGGTCACTGTGGGAGATTTGCCATCGGGAAGAGTAGCGGCTTCACCTCCCCTTGCTGCCGGACACAACAGGGTCGGTAGCGTCTTCATTCATATAAACATTAAAAATGACTGGTGCAGGCAATCCCGACAACATCAGCCAAACAATTATGCCTTACGTATGCCTTACGGTATTGCAACACGTGGGACTATGCGTACTCCTCTTGTCTAGATTATTTGTTCGTTCAACAACAATATCTAAATACTATATACATAGAGTATATAAAATGTTAGAGCAGGTATGGGCTGGTTGTGCCATTCATAAAGTGGTGAGTGTGTATCTCTTCCAGGAAAGGTTCGCTGCGCCAGAAGCACTAGGAATGTTAACTGAAACCAATCGTGGAAAGTTTCTTTCTGGTTTAAACTTAGGACATTTTTCCTAAGTCAAGATTCTATCCATCTTTCTTTTTATGATTTTTAACATACGATGTCGACTTCAGCAAAGAGCTACTATTATCGGTTTTTGATCTGGGCCAAATGTATGAACTTAATTCCAATTAATTGATTCTTATTGAAGGACGTTAGTAAGATGCACAGATAATTCTATCAGCAGCCACTTCCCGACACGAAACCTGTTTGTCAATCGTATCTAAATACATGTCAAATGTTGCTTTGATGCTAGGGAATAACGACCCTGATCCTCGCTACGGATATGGCTCGCCATGCTGACATAATGGAATGTTTCAAGCAGAAAATAGACGAAGGTTTTGACTTTGTGAAGAAGGATCACACCGATCCGGTACGCTAATCGTTGTATTGGATGATAAGAGTTAATTGTTATTTGTAATCTATGTAATGTCTTTGTTCTACCTCTCGCACACATGCATGATACAACAAGAGCCCCAAGGGGCACTATGGCCAGCCTGTCAGCTTTTCATAAAATGGCAAATGATGATGCATTCTGTGGGTTAAATTTGTCAAAATACACTCCCAGCTGAGAGTCAATACCTAATAATTTACACTTACAATCGTAGAATACAAAAGTAGCACAGACAGCGACTGGATCTGGCAGGAACAAATACCTCAGATAAATCTTTTTCCTTGGTCTTATTGATTTTAATGCGGAATAAAATTGAATTTTCTGAAATTTGCTCAATAGAACAAAGTTGAATTGGATTTGATATTCTTTGCAGAATAAAATTTGATTGAATTTGTAGTTTGAGCACATGGCTAATTAGCATATCAAGGTCATCTATCCGATTTAAGAAAAAGCTATTTTTTCCGAAAATGGTCAATGATATTTTCTGTAGTGGCAACAAAAATATTCCTCCAAAAAACCAAATTAACAAAAGCTTTCACAGAAATCGATCTTGAAATACAATTTTAGATCTAAGAATAAAACCAGGAAGTAAAACGGTAGACGATACCGCGGGTTCACGTGAACACCTGCATATTTCTGCGGCTAAGCCAATCATAGAGGAGCCTTGCTTTCTGATTGGCTTTTCAAAACACATATTTTTGGGATCAGATATTCGCGAAAAAGCTCATATAAATTTTAACGAGGCCCTCTTTCAAAATTCAGCTACGTACAGTTTGGAGAATGGATAATGCTTTACTGAATGATTTGTATGAATATATGCTCAGTTCCACGGACAAAGAGCCTTTGCTCTGGAAACCATTTTATTTAAATTCCCTCCATTTGTATAGTAATAGGCTTAGCCTACGGCTGGCCTAATACAGATCAATGTGACTTAACTCGGTATTTAGATATCACAGGCTCCTATATTCCCTTTTTACCCGGAAGGGTACAACGTGGTTCACGAAGTTCATAGGCGATCTATTTTTCCTAGGACCAATTTGAGTACGTATAGTACGTTGGTGATGATCCGTTTGAATATGTATGGGCGACCATTCCCGTCAAAATGTTTCTATCACACGATAGACTGATTTTGTGTACAACTTGAAAGTGTATTGTCAAAACGTAGAAGTAAATCCTCCGAACATCATAACAACTAATGGCGTAATGACGGGAACGGCATTTAAGGAACGGCAAATCACCCTTTCAAATACAAGTGAAACGCACTAAGTTTTTACTTATCAAATGAATTGGAACACTCATGCATCACAGGTAGAGCGAGTCAATGAAATTACGTGCTGTGTTGGTAAATACCCCTAAATAAATTTTGTTACAACAACTACAACAACAACAAAAATTACCTCCATCACCAACATACCACTGTTACACAAATTGCCTGAATGGCAATCAAAGATAAATATATTGTGCCCATATCCAATTGACAAATAGATGTTCACGAAAAAAGTAAATTTAATCCGTGCAGTAATTAAAAGATCAATCTAAATCAATTCAGAAATTAACCGCTATTCAAAAATTCAATCCAAATCAATTCTATTCAGAAAATAATCGCGATGATTGGGACTAAAGGGCAAAAATCTGAAGTATTCCCACTGTACAAGTATTTGATACTACGAAAATATTGCTTTTATGGCTGTGGAGTATTATCTTATTTTTGTACGGTCCCTAACGTGTTCACACGGCTTTCGGAACTTCAGATCATCTCGATGAAGTATCAAGGTCATATGACTTATTGTTTTTACCACAGAAATATACACCCAAGTATAACCTAACGATATTCTACGATATAACGATATTCTGCTTTTAGCGAAGGCAATGAGTCGTGGTGTTTTCTGCCGTAAGCAGAGAACCCGAACAATATGACTTGTATCCGTGCGGTCTTGGCACCTAATGTTTCAACGTTTTGACGTAGCGCATTGTTGAAATGACGTTTAATCAAAATAAAGACTTGGCGAAACTAGTTATTTGGAGAGAAGGGACGTCCGCATATTCCTAATGGGGTCGTCTCAACACTCCAAATTCCCAATACTCCGAAATCCCATTTCCGAAGACCCATTACTCCGAAATTAAATTGTAGTCAGAGCTGGTCCCATTACCCCGAAATCGCATTACTCCGAGGTCCCAATATTCCAAACAATTAATTTTTGAAGGTCAATAAAGCAGGACTGAACCTAGATTTTATTAGGAAAGCTAGACATTATAAATAGAAAAAAATTATAATAAATGTTTAATTAAATGTGCTGTAATAACATCTCTGAAAATGATTTATTGATTTTTACAACAACATAATGCCGGGGGAAGACCTATAATTATAGTGATACAGGGTACGACGACTTAACGGTAATTCTCCTTTTTGGAAATTCCGTGGCCAGGTGACATGTTTCAAAACGGGTTGCTCAAACCTAAACGGCTCCCCATCTGAAACCCCTACCATATAATGTTCGTCAATGTCGATTGAGATTATGTGCACCCTTTAAACGCGATTCTGGAGTATCGGGACTTCGTAGTAATGGGACTTCGGAGTAATGAGTATGCCCCTTCCTAATACACTTAGCCACTCATCTGCAGGTCAACAGCATAGTCACTAAAAAAATATATTCAGGGAATTTCTATAGCCTTCTCTCCGAATAAGCGGATCGATGAATTGATAGTTTTAGTAATTTCTTTTTGTGCTCTTAATGACTGACGTTGTTTTTGGAGTAATGAATAATTCTTATTCTAGATGTATAATAAGTCCCCCATTATTTCGGTTAACGAGTTTTGGCGTCCACACTCCGAATACCTAGCCTCAACGTTGCTTAACTGCATATTCGAAACAGTTCCCGTTGTTTAAATGTTTGATATCGGAAAATTTTTAATCCTATGATAATTATTTTGTACGACATATGGATTTCTATTTCAAATCTCGTATCCGCTAAGTACATTCTGGACTATTCCTGGACTGAGACCATCGAATATTCCACCTTGGACTGAAACCAGCGATGAAAGTCTTAGCTCTGGAACTATGACCAGAAATTTTGGAACAAAGCAAAATGTAAGGAATTATGGCCATTCCAGGACTGAAACCAGCGAATAATATATTCCCGGACTGAAATCAGCGATGAATTCCTGGACGGAAACCAGCACAAAGAATGGGCAGTAACTTACATGTAACAAAACCCGGAGACAAAATCCGGTCCAAGAGGATGACGAAAGGCGTACGGATAGAAGGCTCGAAAACAATCATAATTAACGCTAGTTTTTACTACGCACATTGCTTTTACGTTGTTCGTACCTTGGTTTCCTCAAGTGCAAACACTATCCCGTCCGCGGCCAATGAAATGCGTTGATATTTGCCAATTTTAAAGTCCTTTATGGAATATCTAGTGAAACCAAGGAAGCTGTCATAATGCGGCCTCAAACTTGCACATTTATTATGACCTAAACAAAAATAGGGCAAACGGCTGAATGAGTGAGTGGTTGTCTGGAGCATCAGATGGTCGCAATCTGCTATCTTACCAAAAATCGAAATCGTTGCACTTACTTACTTCAACCAAGTAAACGAATACCTAATCTGCTACTGTTCAGCTTATGTCTCAGGTTTTAGCAAAACTCATAGATAACTATATATCAACATATATCTTATTTCAAACCCATTTATTATACACAGGGTATCATTATGCTTATATTAGCGACCGATATGGCTCGGCATAGTGAAATATTGGAAACCTTCAAGTCTAAGTATGAATCATATGACTTTTCAAAACAAGATCACCTGAACTCGGTAAAATATGAACTTTAGTTATAATCTATCATCGCAATGGTTAGTACTTAGTTCTAGTTACAGTGTATATTTTATTCCTAACCTGAGGTTTTATGGGGAATCAAAATATTGGTATTCTCTGCCGCTTTATGGGAATAATCTAGTCACTCTATTACACCTCACGTTTTACTGTTCAATTCACTCCTCGAAGGACTAGATTCAACGTATAATATCAGCTCACGCTAGGAAAAAAGAAACCGGTGGAAAAATTAAGAAATCTAAGCAGTTCAGCGAAAAATTGTGAACGCAGGTCGAAGTCCCTCCAGTCAATATCCCCGATTAAAATCCCACTCGTAAAATCACATAAAATCACATTCTAAAATATCTGCTTTCATATCCACTCACTGTAATTCACAAGAAACTGGTTTCACAATACGGCATATCCACTCACTGTAATTCACAAGAAACTGATTTCACAATACGGCATTGCTGTTATTTTTATCAACTAACTATGTGCACTGATTCGTGTAATAATGTAATTTTAATCCGTATTCTTACTCGTACATCGTTTTAGACTAAACAAGGTTGGTAGTAAACTTTCTATATTTCTCGTATACTATTTATCAAATTCGTTTTTCATCCTATTTATTTGTGGAACATTTCTGCATATCAAGATTATGTGCTTAGTACACTGTGTTTATAGTAGACTCATGTTGTATTGCATTATGTTGTAAATCGTTGCATGCCAAATCAAATTTCAAGTGAGATGTCATTTTCGTTTCCCTCTTCACAAAGCCGCAATTTTTTATCATTCAATAACTTGAAGACAGGTTTGACTCTCGTTGTAATACCATTAAAACCCCGCTGATTTCCACCAGTAAAACGACCAATGATATCATACCTATATAAGCAAATGATATCATGAGTCATCAGAATGGTTACTCAAAAGGTATGATATTAAGGATTCAAAACTATATCATACGTATCATGCGTGAATTCGATTTGCAAAGGTAGTTCATGCTAGACATCACAGGAGCTAGTTACATCGTCCCAAGATGGACGGATGTTACCCCATTTGGATGTCCGGTTATTCTGTACGTGGGAGGTTGGAGTCAGTTTGATAACTGATCCCTTAATGTTTTCATTTCAGGTAACAGTTGAAATCCCCCTGGTAAAGATTCTCTTTAATTCAGTTTCTTATCATATCATTGATGATACGTATCAAACCTGAATGTGCTGATGATAATAACCCCTGTCAAGATGGTTTGGCTCCAATTTCTTTTGCCGAAATAAAAAAAAAACTTGAAAAGTTATGTACATATTGCTGCAGATTTTTGAAGATTTTTCCCTCACATGTAATCGCAGGAATAATTGTCATCTAGAGTTAATACAATTGTGAAATCTAAGTCGTTCATTATAAAGATGTTGATACATTGTTGTTAACTCCAACTTGGGGAATTTATTCGGTTGGGATTTTTACCTTGGGGAATATTTCTTTTCACTAAATACAAGGAAATCCACACTATAAAACGTGTGTCTGACTTTCTGACTTTATATCTTGACTCCCTACTAAATCAATCGCAGGTTCCCTGGTCTCCATCACTTTGTCCAATAACCCCACCAATAACTGCTCCTGTGTTTGAGCCTGATGGATTTTGTAATTTAAAGGAATAGCTGGCGTGGATGAATGAAATGATATGAGAAATGAGATATCCTAAATCATATCACGATATGATAGATTCTGTCAGTTCCTACGTATCTAACATTTCATTACATTACCAACATTCTTTCTTGCATTCGAATCTCCCTACTTCTATCTACGTACTTCGACCTATTCATATTATAGCCTTAATATTAACAATGTTGTTTTGTTTATGATTTATTGTCAATTGTCTGCTTATTATCTCAAATTATCTTCTTGTAATTATCTTCAGTTGAAAATGGTACTCATAAAATGCTGTGACATTTCAAACGAAACACGACCTATGTCTGTATCTGAACCGTGGGTCGATTGTTTACTAGAGGAATACTTTAACCAGGTATTTATATTCATTTGCAAAGAATGAATTCAAAGTTTCCGCAGTGTATTTCGGTACTTCGGTTCAATTGGTTTTATGATTGAAATTCTCTTACTCCCACAGAAACCTATCAACGTGGGTGGGTCTTTAACATGAGGCCTGGAACTTAGGCTCCTTAACCTTTAAGCCAATTCTTGCCCACAGTTGATACTGGTTATTTTCATGCCTGCGTCTGCGGGTAGGGGCATTTAGATTTCATGTTGTCTGCCGCCGCCGCCGCCGCCGCCGCCGCCGCCGCCGCCGCCGCCTCACAATATTGTCACCTTCTATAACTCCCGGAGTATTTCACGTACGATCAGGAAATGTTACGAGGATATAAACTAGGTCTAAGAAATAACATTAAATTAGATTGCTGCAGTAAACATGGCTTCCAGGGGCCATGTGAAAAAAAGATGTTATAGCCTTCCATTCATGACCGATGGTTTTTTTCTAACTTTGTACGTGTCACCGAAAAGTAATTAGTCCATTCTATTAAAATTAAGGTTAAGGTTTTGGTGTCCTAACGTTCTATTAAACCGATATTAGATTCTATATAACCGAATTATGATCTTTAAGGCCTTTTTAATACGGACCCGCCTCCCAGAATTCTGCAGAAATCATCAAATTGAATAATTTCAGCCATCCGTGTATTCATCACAAGTTTTCGATTAAAAAAAACTTTTATGTGGAAAATACTCAAATGATTAAAATTTTCTGTCTTTTTCTGCTCCCCGCCATTTCAAAACGTCCATCGTAAAAACATTTTTAATTTCAATTTTTGCCCCTTCGCCCTCTCATTTTTCCTGAAAAAGTCCGCACTCCAAATAATTAAAAGGCCCTAAACCCCAACCAGACGCTACCAAAGGTATTAAGTTAATCTTGTGAACGTTTTGCCCCATGCGTTGACCTTTAAGAATATAGCTCATACGCAGGTTTAGAATATGGTTTAAATCTACTATAAAACCCAGTTTCAGGTCCTTTTTAGGTCCTCGCAATTCGGACACGAGGCTGTACATGAGGGTCGCATCATCGTTGGAAAACTTTATTTGAAATGAGATAACCCACCCTCGAGGAATCAAACAATCAGTATATCTATCTGATGACTCAATGCAGGTAGTTCCACGATTAGACGTTCAAGGAATTAACTAATCACCTTCCGCTTTTACAGTCGGACAGAGAAAAATCAGAAGGATTACCAGTTGCCCCATTTATGGACAGGGAGAAAGTCACTAAACCAACGGCTCAAATTGGTTTCATAAAATTTGTGCTCATTCCTATGTTTGAAACTGTTGCCAAGGTACTGTACCATTTCAAATTAAGCACATTGTATTCAGAACTTACATCCCTAAATGGGGAAATAAAAAGAAACACTTAATCGATTCATTTCAGTTATTTAGACAAATCGATGAGACGATGGTAAGGCAGCTCAAAGAGGCCCAATCTCGGTATGAAGAGATGAAAGCAATTGAAGACGCGAAAAAGGAAGCTGCTTTGAATGCGGTAAGTGATCCTTAATACTACTGGGTGACTGGTTGATTTGGCAACTCGGTGACATGTCGGCCAGTCTCCCAGTATACCTCGTTATCGCGCAGTCACCCAGTCAATCAATAAATACGTATGTCATCCATTCTCCCTGTGCGGCTTTTCAGATCATATCGAAATGAGGAACTGCATCACAATATATGGATATCTGCCTTCATCAGTGCATTATTCCACTGGATTTTACACATGGCCCCGTCTCTTATTTTCTAATAAATACATCTATATACAAAAAAAAGAATAAAGTAATCCCAGTCGTATCAGTAACTATTCATAAGTGTTCTCATTTGGGGTGAACACTGTATTTCTGAAGATGACTATTAGAATATAGTCGGAACGTGGAATAAACTACTAGCTCAAGGAAATGTCTCGGACGTTACTTTTTCCTAATCATCGGAGATCCTCTTTCTGGTTAAAGATTAATTAGAGTGATACATGTACGTTCAAACTTCTACACTTAAATGGACTGGTAATATATCTAGTGTGATTGCATCTAATCTCACATTTGATAATTCTAACTAACTTTTATATTGTATTGTAGCGGCAGAATGACGGAAATGGAGAAAGTTAAAATTCGTTCGTGCTAATATCCATCGGGCATGCTCTTGATCATTTAGTGGTGCATCTCATAAAATACCAAGGGCATTCGTCTACGTCGTTAAATGATAAGGTGTGGTGGCATAAAATGTAAAGACAATGTTCAATGTATTATCATTTTTTGAAACAGGAAGCGGCCGAATTTGAAAAAAGATATACACCACATTGATAGATTCTTACTGTATCGCCCCTTGCACAAAGGACATACATACTAGTTACGTGGATTTCCCTCGCATATGATTTTTTTGGTTTGTTACGAATGGATCATGGTTGCCAACAGGACCTACGTTCGTGTTCTTGTCTGAGGCGAAGAAATAGTTTCAGCTTCAATTGCAGAATATTTATCCAGGGCAATATAAAACCACAATAGCTTATGCCTGTCATCCAACGTGGGCTACCTTCGAAACATATGAAGCCACTGCGGATGGGAAATTTTACCCATAAGTATTTGAATTGTTTACATGCATATGGCAGAGTTTTTAAGATTATTCCAACGGAGGAAGCTGACATTATCATGTTGAGCTAATGATTAGTTACATTTAAGCATTTCATGATTCTTTTGACACCCAATAGATAAACATTCATCACTATTTCAAAATAGATTTACTAGTTATTGTATTAATCTGAAATGTATAGACTCTTGAAAATGCGCTGTAGTTTGAAAACGAAAGGCCTAATCTCTGGACTAAGCTGTCTTCGTCAGTGAAGATCTGTTCCTTGTACAATTATTTGGTAGCGATTAACCTTTACTTACGTTCCACCACCCATATAGGCTTTTTATTGATGGCATATTTGTTATTTGTAAACAAGGGCACTTAATATCTACTCCAACACTTTAATGGTGGGTGATAAGCCCTTGGCCTTAAAACATTTGTCATAGAAACGGGCTACCAGTTCTAAATTGGTGGTAATTATTGCATCAAATCTTCAAATGTTTTGTAGTAACTTTATACTTAATGGCACGATACAGCCTCCGCAAGTGTCCCTAGCTTTTATATGGGTTTGAAAAAACTTCATATACTAGACTATGGTCTTAGAGAGCAACGTCTTTCTCATGTTATCGTAGCGGATATTAAGGTAACTTTTTATTATTGCTAACCAGATCTCACCTCACCAGCGGCATCACAGTGGCAACGTGCGTGACCGTCAACAAAGTTTCCGTCCGACTTTTTTTTCACTTTCGAAATTCTATTAGGAGCAATTATAATGCATATGACGAATGGACATTTTGTACTGGCATTTTTGTCATTTCCTTAGTACTGTTAAATACTAATTTGCTGTGCTTTTCATATAATATTGGGGTATTCTGTAACGCCGAAGGGATCAGGCTGAAGACATGGTTGCATTCAAGAAGACATGGTTGGATGGTATTTTTATAGTCATATAGGCCTATTATAGCAGGCCTATGGATATCATTATTACTACGCCTGTCACGGCCTTGTATACATTAACGACCATTTATACATAACTTCACTTCAAGCGTTCCAGCGTATCAAGTGTTCGTTCGGACAAAGACGTAGTAATATAATTCGTAGGCCTACTGTAACTGTAATACTATTGCCTCCCAAGTACCTATGTTCACTCGATCAAGCGTGAGAACTAAAGAAATACTCCAAAGGCCTTGATATATTTCAGCTTCTAATAAAACGTTTATGTATTTAACGCACTGTTGTCTGCACATAATTGAACAAACATGTGTTGAGTACATTTGAATCTGCCATTATTCCCCCCAATAGGCAACCTTTGTTACTGGATATAGCTAACCACAAGTCTACGAAAATTCAAATGTAAAATCGTTATCTTTGAATGATATTGTTATGATCTTAATAGTTTGCAAAATAGTTGATTATCGGTTAAACATCATAGTGACGCAGTCATTGTCATTGATACGTATATTATATAAACCAACCAAATAGTAAGCAACTAGCTCAACTCTGTAAACGATATTTTGTCAGTTTTTCATTGAGGCTCTGTTAAAAATAGTGCGATATAGTGCGAAATTGATATTTACCACTTCAGCGCGTCTGTCTTTCCGACTCGGGTTAATGCATGGATATGTGTCTTCAAACGATGTTAAAACTTAAGAAATGTAGGAGATGTTTTCTTTTGACGTCAAACTTTGCACAGTTTACCAATTTGGATTCAATAAGGAAAATGATGCCATATGTAAATGACTGATGTTTATAGAAGATGTTATTTTCAAGATCGTTTCTCTATGCATTGAATACATGATTTCACCTCCTCACCTTTTGTGTTATTTATTCTTCCTTTCGCATGTCAGATGGCTGATTACCTGAGAAAAAATTTTCCGACTACATTATGGATGGGGTTGGAGAGCATCTTTACCCATGCATTGCTGGTTTAACTCTCTCATGGATCTGCGGTTTTTACAAAGTAAGGTTCTGACCAATAAAACAAAACATGTATCATGGAAATTGCTGTTTAAGAAACCAGACATGACATCTACAAGACATGACAGAAGTACTGTTGTTGCTGACATGTTGTTGCAAAGACGAGCGTTTCACCAGTGGATCAGGAACTAATAGGCATACAGTGACCAGGCATAAAATAAATAACGACTAGACTTTTATTGTAATTTATAAATGTAAATAAGAAAATATGAAATTTTCATATTTATATAAATCAGTAATTCATTTAGAATATGAAGGATTAAAAGGAATTAAATATAAATTCAGAACGTATTTACCAGATAGATTTCATAGAATATCTAGTAAAGATATTGAAGAATTATGTTTTGGGGATTTCTATTTCATATATAAAGGAAAGAATGAAAAAGGATGTCATGATATAGATTTCGAATTTTAAAAAGATGTAAAATAAATGCAAAATAGATTAAAAGAATGTAGAATATATGTTATTTATAGATAACAGTGCAATCAAAAATCTCTTAATTTACAAAAAATCCAATTAGATAAAGAATCTAAAAATTGTATTGATATGAAATCAGTAAATATAAGTTTTTGTAATTCTTTTGATGACATATCTAATGAAACTCTTGGGCATAGATTTTTTTGAGTTGTTTATGATGAAAAATCAGATTAGTGGTATCATATATTTTCAAACCTGAATTATATAATTTAGAAACATTTTATCACGAAATTAATAGAAGAGCTCGGTTAAAAATGGGAGTTGATGCAGGATTTGGTATGAAATTTTTGAAAAGTAATACTACTAATAGAATGAGGATAAAGTTAGCTAATTATAATCATACATTTTAGAAAAAAAAACCTGTAGCAAAATTGTTAGGAATTACACTTAATATAAGATGTAATACTGTCGATTGTTCGCCGAATTTAATACCTTCTTCGCATTTTTATATTTATTGGAACTTAATAGAACCAACTTTTGAAGCTGATAAATATACAACTTGTAATTCTAGCATATTAAATATTCTATCTTTGGAGAATTCGGTATGCAAATTAATTATGATTTATCTGAATGCGATTTTAAACCGTGTATAGCAAGATTTCATAATTCTAGATTAGAGATAAGAAATCATGATGGATATCTAATGAATTTAAATGATTTTCCTGTAATTTATTAGATAGTTATAAGATGTAAATAATAATTGATATTTTCTATAATAATAAATAGTAACTTGTAAACTCCAAAATTAAGAGACTGAACATTTTCGATAGGATAAATCGAAACGATATTTTTTTTGTTGCAAGAAACGCATATTAAGAGTGATGAAGAGGAAAATAAGTTTTTTAAAATTCTGATGAACGACTTCGAAATCATAAGGAATAATTATGCCAATCGTGTTTACGGAGTCGCTATAGGCATAAGTAGGAAAATCGATTTTAAACTGACGAGCTATACTAAAGATACACACGCACGTACTATTTCTGCAAATTTATTAATTGGGAATGAAAAATTCAAAATCTTGAATATACATGCCCCGAATAAGGAAAAACAAAAAAAAGGAATTCTTCCAATCTTTACCAAAGATTGTCAAAAAATCAGAGAACGCAAAATTAATTGTCGGGGGAGATTTCAATTCTATCGAAAACTATTCCCTAGATCGACAATCGGTTCATTCAAACCCTAGAATAACTATTGGCACCGAACAGATCGGACAATTGTGCGATTTGTATTGATTGGAAGATCCATTCAGGTCACTAAATCCCCTGAAACAAGGGTTTACTAGAATAACAAAGGTCAACAATACGATAACCAGAACACGAATTGATAGATTTTACGTTTCTCAATATGCCACAAATGATGTAGAAACAATAGAACACCTTAACTCGATACACTCAGACCACAAATTAGTGTCAATGACATTACACACAAACCAACCTCAACGTGGCAAGGGGTTCTGGCATTTGAACAATGATTTGCTTAATAATGAAAATTATGGTGACATGATTACGGACACTTGGAAAAAGTGGCAAAGGCACAGAGGAGTTTATGATAATATACTCGAATGGTGGGATGATGGTAAAAAGCTTATTAAATCTAAAACTATTAAATTTGCATGAGACACTTCTAGATCTAGGAACGAACTAAAGCGTAAACTCGAAAACGAATTATATATTTTAGAGAGTCGGGCAAGTAAGGGTCAGAACTACGATCATAATAGATTGAAGAATATTGAAACCATAATTAAACAAATTGATGACAATAAAACAAAAGGGAAAATAATACGATCCAAAATTGAGTGGAGAGAGGAAGGAGAAAAAACATCGAAATTCTTCGCCAACTTAGAGAAAAGGAAAGATTAACCATGTAAATGCGCTGTATAATGAAAAAAATAAACTTAAAACTAATCAAAGTGAGATAATGGATATCAAAGTTAAGTTCTATAAAGAATTGTAGAACAAAGAACCAATAGACCACTTCAGACTTTTTTTTAGAAAACCTACCTCAAGTTCAAAACCCAGGAATGATTGATGTTATTTATTACGCTTAAAGAACTAACGGACTCTCTAAAATCGTTTAAATTAGATAAGTCGCCTGGTTTTGACGGAATATCAATTAACTTTTATAGGAAACTCTGGAATATCCTACAAAGTGACTTTCATCAAGTAGTGTGTGAATGTATAAACCAAAATACGGTTCCAGATTCTATGAAGATGGGCGTCATCGCGCTAATCCACAAAAAGAACGAAAAAGCGCGCCTAGAAAACTGGAGACCAATCACATTACTATGTAATGATTATAAAATAATAACTTAAACTCTAACAAACAGGTTAATCAAAGTAATGACGGATATAATTGACCCTGGTCAAACATGCAACGTAAAAGGCAGGCGGATCCATGATAATTGCCATATAATTCGAGATATAATTCAATACACAGAAGATGAAAATATTGAGGCATTTTTAATAGCCATCGACCAGATGAAGGCCTTTGATCGGGTCGACTGGTCCTTTATGTTTAAATCCCTTGAAGCATTCGGAATCGGTGAAAATATGATCAAATACATTAAAATGTGCTATATTGACCCTAAATCGCAAATTATAAGTAATGGATTCCTAACAGTAACAGGTAAAAATCCCCCCAGTTAAAATCCCCCCGGTAAAAATCCCCCGGTAAATATCCCCCCGGTAAAAATCCCCCCTAGGTAAAAATCCCCCGTGGTAAAAATCCCCCTATAATTGATTTCACTAAAATTTTCAACAGCTATTATGTTTAAAAAAATATAGATTCGAAATTTTATTGCACTTTATTGCTTTATTTAACTCTAGTATAGTAATTCCATCCATTAAATACGGTTACCAAACGTTTAATAAAGAATAATAAGTGTAGAGACAAAATACTTATTCTAGGGGTACGAGTCAGTTGATTGAATTCGGTCATTTAAACTAGCCTACTTGCTAATTAAAGAGTGGCCACTGTTGAAAAAGGATAAATATTACTTAAGAGTTATTTAGTCACGGAGCCAACCCATTTGATTTACAGTTATTAACTTCTTTGATTTTTTGGGCACTGGAGTGATTGCCCCTAAGATAATTTAAGAATAATTACTGTAGAGACAAAATACTTATTCTAAGGGTACGAGTCAGTTGATTGAAATTGGTCATTTAAACTAAAGTGGCTAATTAGGAGTGGTCACTGTTGAAAATGAATAATTATTACTTAAGAATTATCTAGTCGCGGAATTATCTAGTTTACAGTTATTAACATCTTTGATTTTATGGGCACCGGAGTGATTACCCCTAAGATAATTTAAGGCATTTGAAATTATTGAACAATAGAAATGGCTGTTCTAATCCCTTGGTAAGTTTGGTTTAATAAAATATCTAATGTACTTATGTATTCCTAAATAATGTTGTAAAAAGTTAATTTTTCCTACTCTAGTTTTATAGAAAAGTGGATATGGGGGGATTTTTACCAGGGGGGATTTTTACCTAGGGGGGATTTTTACCGGGGGGATTTTTACCGGGGGGATTTTTACTTGGGGGGATTTTTACCTTGTGGGAATTTTACCGGGGGGATATTTACCGGGGGGATTTTTACCTACATTCATTCCTAACAGCCCCCTTTTCCCTCGAACGGGGAGTTAGACAGGGATGCCCGATGAGCGCGTTGCTATACGTCATCATCGCTGAAACTTTATCAAATAAAAAAATCAGACGTAACGCTGAGGATTAAAGGAATTAAGTTACCGGATGACAGTATTTGTAAAATGAAACAGTTTGCTGATGACAATACCTTAACTTTAACCAGCATCAAATCAATTGAGGAATGTTTTATCTGATTTCGAAAAAGCTTCCGGTGCTAAAGTGAACCACCAAAAAACGGAATGTTTAAGGATAGGTGCCTCCAAAAATAGAACTGACAGTCCTTAGAACCTTAAATGGTCGAACAAACATATAAAAATATACGGCATGTATTTTGGACAAGATGACATAGCTAAGCTGAACTGGGAACGAAAAGCCAGCACAGTATCAAACATATTAAACCAATGGCGTCAGACAAAACTATACTACAAAGGAAAGTCATAAATTCATTTATTCTTTTATACTATGGTATGTGTCAGAGGGAATTCACCCATTTAGTCTTCTGACATTTAGTCTCCCGGACATTTAGTCTTTTCCACTTGGTCTTCTGACAATTAGTCCTCTTTGATATCACCAACCCAAGACAATTAGTCTTCCTGATATAACTAATTACCTGCTCATAGGACTCAGTCTATGGGTTAAGATTGTTTAATGTATGGTATTGTACTAAGTGTTGATATGGTTGTATGGTATAGTACTAACTTTGATTGAAAAACAATAAATTAAATTCACTTCACTTATAAATGTTTTTATTAAGTTGCATATGTACAAGAACCAATATTTACAAGATATTTACAATATTGCAGCAACATATTCACAATAATACAAGAAAGCACAATCTTCAGCACAGTTTTCATTATTCATTTGTCCGCTAATTTCGCAGGTTGCGTCCAACACGACGCAAAAAGTGAACTATACTTGATTTACCATCGCGATGTTGCTCACAGAGGTTTTTCAGCCGATTTTGTAGCTGAACGTAATTTCGTTTGACACGTTTTTTTCGGTGGATTCCCAGCTTCCATTTGTGCCAGAAGAGTTTCAACAACGCAATTTTCCTGCTGCAAGCATTCGATAGCACGCCAGATAGAGGGATGTTTTGTTCCGACAAATATACGGAATTTATTGTTCAAAGCCTCTGACAACTTGTTTGTTCTGTCCTCAGAATTTATGGTAACAGTATGCATGTTCCAGGTCTTTGGAGGATACTGTGGGGGAACACGCTTTAAACGGAACAGTCCACCTGGAGCACGGATTTTACGGTACGTTGAAACAAAGTTACTGCCGAAGTAATCAACAAGCTCAGCTGCCTCTTCTGGAGCAGTCTCGCGTATATGATTGTATCCGGATTCAACATCATCCACAGTCAAGAAGGCCAGTCCATTTAACTATCCACAGAATAACTGAAAATCTTTATCGTCCCTGTACATAGTAGCAAGTCCAAGGTTTTGAATCTTACGATATATACACTGGGATAAATGATAGAAGCATCCTCTTATTTCAATATCACTAAACACAGATTTTGTTGCATTGAGAACTGCCAACTCAAAATCTATCACAACAGTTTTCGGCGAGAGAAATAGTCCCTTGTCATCGCACTTTTCACATAATACGGTGAGAAATTCTTCATAAGTTTCCTGAGTTTTCCTTTGAAGGAATGCATAAACGGTTGAAATAGCAGAATTAGCCAGAGGGACATGGATTACATACAACTGTTCGAACAAAGTTGGTGCCATCTGGAAATTTCCGTCCATGAACCACGTATCAGGTTCACAGTGTTTTTTCAAACATATGTCTGTTGCCAAAATCATGATTCTTGATGTTGTGCTCGCGTTATCGTACATCAGGAACTCTTCTCCATCCTCTCGGGTTAGAGACCATGTATCTGTAATGAACAGCTCATCATGGGTTGCAGGATCTTTTTGATATTTCTTGCGTCGAACTCTTTGCATTACTTTCTTGCATGTATCAGCGTGAGGTAATCGGCTTTGTACATCTGGGTTGTTAAGTCTTGAAATTATTTCTGAATGTATTTGAATTGGAATTTCTCTCGTATTTTCAGCTCGTTTCTTCGTTTGAAATCTTGCTTTAGTTACTTCAATTTCAGTCATATCTCTACAATGACTATGTTCTGCGGTTTCTCTAGGTCCAGTGATTTCTTTACTCGTCATTAATCATTTCTTTTTCACACACCCAGCGAATACTTTCTTTTTTGGTGTATTGCTTTGTATACATGTAACCACTGTAACACAACTCCTGGCCACCTCGGGTACTTTCAATTATTTCCATCTTCTGAGAGCTGTGCTTTAAGCATGGGGTTAAATATTGGACTAAATGACATTTGAAAATAGCCCCTTATATATGATTCAGTAGGGCCTAATTGCTGATAAATTACTGATTGAATGATGATCAAAAGCAAAAAAATTGTCTGAGTTATGACTATATCGTCACTTCATTAGTTATCAATTAGTTGCGTGAACATCTTATCACAATTATTGATTTAAGCCTATCCAATAGTTAATTAGTCGATCAATTGATTATAATGCATGAACAGTCTTTGCGCTTGCATATTGTGCTATCATCCGCGAAGCAATAACATGTAAAGTAAATTTTTAAAGAGCAAAAGGGAAAAAGTAAGAAATGAAATTGAGTTTTCCTAAGTTTATTTTTTGGGGTTCCAGAATTAAAATCTTCTTAATAATTAATTAATTAATTAGTTCCCTTTAATCTAGCCTCTTTTAACAATAACCCTACACGTGAACTGAAATCATTGGTACTCATTAGCCTGCTTAGGCTATATGTATTGTTTCATTAGATTAAAGAATAACTAATTAATTAGTTCCCTTTAATCTAGCCTCTTTTAACAATAACCCTACATGTGAACTGAAATCATTAGTACTCATTGGCCTGTTTAGGCTATATGTATTGTTTCCTTAGATTAAAGAATAACTAATCAATTGATTAAACAGTTCCCTTTAATCTAGCATCATTTAACAATAACCCTACATGATTGTGAACTGAAATCATTTGTTCCCGCTAGCTTATCAAATTATGCAGTTCCTAAAGAGCAACTAATCTATTGTTGTCCTCAGATATATTTTTGGTAACAAGAAAATGTGAAGAGAATTCAGCCATATTATCAGTATTTTAAGATAATAAACCCCAGGTTTCAGGCTTCCACTAACTGTACCTCCCTACTGTACCTACCGTACCTACGAAGGAAGACTAAATGTCCCAATTTGGAAGACTAATTGTCAGAAGACTAATTGGATGGAAACTAAATGTACAAAGACTTAATGTCGGAAGACTAAATGTACCAAATTCGTGTACCAATAATGTTTCAAATCACTTTTCCCAGTTGAAAATAAAACCATCCATTTATAATTTAAGAAAAAAACTAAAAAATTGATAAATATTTAATATTTTATAATCATTTTTAAAATATTAAACTTTTATATGTTTCAAATCAAATAACAATTAAACTCACTACTAATTCTCTATGCCGCCGAGAATTATATTTTTGCTTGTGTGTTATCAATTTTATCACCTGATATTCTGTAGTATTATTCTTTATCATTTCTTTATCGAAAAATTCATTTGATATGTAAATATTTTCATCATTATGAATTAAAATTAGATGGTGTAATTTATTTCTAAAATATCTAGGATTAATGAAATCAATATTATATTCAGAATTATCTTTCAACAGTTCTAAGCATTCGCATTGCTTAATTTTCATATTGTTAAGTTTCATTTTTCTTGAATAATCAGATTCTTTACGTATATCACATACATTAATGAAATCATTTGAATTAATCTTTAAATATTCAGTATACTTTTTCATCAATTCAAAATCCATTTTATCAATTATTTCAAAATGATTGTGTGTTATTTTCTTAACTTGGAAAATAGTTTTTTCTAATTTTGATAAAATAAAGTGTTTATCAGGGCTATGAACACCTATTTGTAACTTTCTTATTGTGTTTTCTATCGAAGACAATTCAAAATAAATACCATTTAATACATCTAATTGTAATGTTTTAATCAGTAATTCTTAAATCAGTAGTAGTTTCAAATAAGCCTTGATCTGTTAAAATATAATTGAAATAAAGATCTGTTAAACATTTACATTAAGTTGAAAAGCCTCTAATTTCGAAAATTGTATTATTTTCAATTCCAGATATTTTAGGAGAATTATCATTTAATTTTACTTCAGGAATTATTTCAAGTTTTTTAAATTCTGTCTCAAATAATTCATTATCGAGACCTAATTGTTGCTTGAATTCATAACAAATTTTATTTCTATTTTCATCGATATCTTCTTGAAATTGTTTAATTTCTTTCATTTCTTCTAATCTTTTAAATTCACTTTTAGATAATAATTTTATATCAAAATCTTCTTCAATATCAAGTGCATCTAATTTATAAAAAGGATTTAGATATTGTTTAGATTTGATATTGTACCTCTTTTTTAAAGTTGTAAATCTAATTCCTGTTTCATGTAATTTAAATCTAAATATTAATTTATTTAATACTGTAAACATTGAATTAGTTGAAGATATAACAGGCTCCTTCAGTTTTAATATATTTTTTTGCTTCAATAATGAATTCTGATTTATCATCATTTTGATTAATTGTGAGGTATAAACATGGGATATTCTTGATTGTAAACATTGATAAAATGAGTAAAAAGGAGGACTCTTCAATATTTTTACTAATCCTAGATTTATATCCTATAAATTTTCTTGCTAATAAATCGCCGTAATAACAGAAATAAAAGCATTTTTCAGTCAAATCATAAATGCATACAGTCTGTTGAACCTCATCAAATAATCATTTAAGTTGTAAATATGCAGGTGAATAGTAAATATTTTCTTTTTTTAAGTATTGTTTAATTTTTCTCCATCATTTTTAATCCTTTTTCAAATGAAATACTTCTTATTTCAATTCTAATTAATCCTGTTTCAATTGATTTTTCAAATGATTCTTTCTACCTTTCTTGATAGCAATTTATGTAACTCATTAAATTTGAACCGAAATTTATATTTACACCAGGAGATTTGAATTGACATGCTGTTTTATTATAAATCTTTATTTTATCATCCTTATGTAATGCTGAAACACAACTATTGGAGAATTCTTTTAGAACTTTATATTTTCTATTTTCGAACATTGATTTTATTTCATCTGAATTAAAGGATCCTTTAAAATCTTGTGTAACATCTACATCTAATATATTGTAATTTTTCCATTCAATAATTTTTCAATAGTATCCATTTTCTGAATTAATTCATTTAAATTTTGATTGCATAATGAAATTTTAAATACTGCTATATAATCTGTTAATTTTAATTCTTGATTAATTCTACTTAAGATATATGACTTTGAATTATCATCATGAATTGTTAAAACACGTGTAATTTTTAAAGCTAAGTTATCCAATATGATATTTCCTTGATTAAAACATTCCTTAATTTCATAATGTGTTATCTTTCTCTGATTAACGTTAAGAAAAGTTGTCCTATTTCCTTTAATAATTTCCTTTTCTAACATGATTTTATATAGCATTATACATGTATTATCGCAAAATATATCTGACATTTCAATTAATTCATTATTATCCGATTTATAATACTTATGTATAATATTTATGTTTACCCCTGAAATATCAGCTAAATTATTATTAGCAGTTAAATAATATAATATTGAATTTATATATTTATTACTCATGTCTTTCGCGGTAACTTTAATTAATCTTGAGCACATTTATATATTAAATTTTTATTAAAATAAATTTAAATTTGAAAAAGAGTTAGAGTTCGCGGAAACCTTATGCTTCAAAATATTTTTTTAGCCTTATTGGTTAGTAACTGTATCAATATTTGTAATTAGATATTTCTTATGAATTGTTAATTCTGCTAACTTCTTAAATTTATAATCTACAGATTTTACATATGTATTATCTTTAATTCTATCTAAGAATTCAGTGTGTATTTGTTTACTCTCCATTTTAATAACATATTTTCTATCAAAATTGATTTTAGAAGTTATTAGATGAGTATTTTAAGAGTAATAGGGAATATGTTGTTTCAGGTTAAAGGTTGAAGGTCGACCTTTCGACCTTTGGCCTGAAACAACATATTCCCTATTACTACCGAGGAGAAAAATCGACGCACCCACCCAGAGGCAGATCAGTCAATGCCAATGTCGAGAAAAAGGACCGCCTCCAGGAGAGTAGAACCTGGATGAAAGTTTTCTCGCGCAACAAGCGAATATCAGGATGGAGATCCGCAGGAATATCGAACAACAGAACGAGCTCGCTCGTAAGATACGATCAAGGTCGCCGCTGGCTGCCGGGCTGGATATACCGGAAAACTTTGATTTCGTTGTGAGGGGTACTCCTCCGGATCACCAGTGGTGAGGCCAGCACCAAAGACAATGCAACAGCAACAATGGCTCTTCGACCTAGCCAATGGCCTCCCTGATCATCAGTACAAATGACCTGGTGAGCATCGGTTTCGGTCAACATGTGTTGCAAGTGCGACATGAAGAGGAAGGCTCCGCCTCAACCTGCAGTTTACAATGTGACCCTCCAATACCATTGGAGGGAGCATGGCACTGCCTTCCAATACTGCGATACTCCTACAGAATTGTATGTTTGCGCCGCGTGTAGAGTGTATGCAGCCAACCATGGAATATGAGAGGCGCAGTGGCCGAGTGGTTTAAGCCGCGGGTCACTGGGTTGAGGGTTAAAAATGTTTTTTATAAAAACCATGGAATATGATGGCTCGCCATTCAAGCTGAGACCATCCCGCGCCAAATTGTTGTGAAGCGGCAAAGATTTCAAAGCCCAACAAGTAGTTGTTGCCACTCCTGCGCAACATCACCAATCTCGTATCTGAAAACACCAACATTTTCAATTTGGCGCGCTGTCGTAAATAAACGACATCATTCATCGTGTATCATTTGACACTATGTCTCAGACTTCTATATCACTCACTCTTCCTAGCTCTTGTGTTGTTATTGTCAACGCTCTTCACTTTATGTCCACTTTATTAAAGATTAGACGTCGGAGTTTACCAGGCCACCGCAATATTCGGTCGACAAAAAGATGATCTGGCTCGGGTCATTGGTGCCCGAACACTCTTCTCAAGTTTTTCTGCTGTATCAAACCCATTTAACTAAATGCGAGGATCGCCCCTATTGACCTTTGTTACTGACGACACTCGTGTATGACTAGTATGACAGATCTGGCACGAGTCGCAATAGGCTCTTGATATGATGGGGGACAGCTATGGCGGATGGGGGCACTTGGAATGGGGATAGGCATCTGCCGAGTAATCCAGGCACGGAAAAAAAAGCATTTGATTTAATTTGGTTTATCGACCATAACACTTTTTATAGAATTCAACAATTAATTTTTCGATCCTTTATGAGTGGCAGAGTTACAGGTACACACAAGATACATCAATTCTACAGTCGTGCTGGGCGTGAATTCAAGCCAGAGAACTGAGGCCTTCCTAGCCCATTGATGCTCTCATTTTACAAGGTAGTAGCCATTCACGTATCGCAGTGCAAACTATATACACAGGCAAACAGCTAGACAAGATCAAATTGGGCTACTACCAAATGTTTTGTCCCGAATCGTATAAAATAGCAAAAATATCACAACAGGCGAATACGTCAGATCAATTTGTTATGGCCTGTTATATTACAAAAAGATGGACAGACCAATGTATATAACTTTCAAGGACTTTTTAAAAGCAATTGGACTGATAATAACTTAGATGAAAATCTATGATAAAGTTTATTTCATTCAAAAAAAACCTATTTCACTGTATGAAAAACAAGCGTATTCACGGCAATACGAGCCTATGCTGTTACTGTAGTGTGTGCAGTGTGAGACACTGACTGAGTTCTGACAACGCTTGCGTGCTTCGCATAGTATGGCTAAGACGCCGACTGTTGCCACGCAATACGTCTGCAGTAAATGAATAAACGCACACCACACTGCCATACAACTTGGCAATTATTTTGGTCTAACTGTAAAAACAGGGCCGTCGGAACAGGGGCGGCAGGGGCGGCCTTGGCCACTTTTTTGCTTAACAAAAATTTTTTTTAAAGCACGCTGTACCGCGTAGCAGCTCGTCGTTCTCTGTACTAGGTGGTTGGCTCACGACTTCTCGTGCTTCTGTGAATGAGACCGTGAAATGGTCCCAAAACGCATCTCCGGTGATTGAATTTTCAAAATTTTTCTAAGGGAGGGCCCCAGACCACCCTTAAGACGTAAGCCTAGCCACTGAAAAATTCCTTCCGATGGTAGGGTCTGAAACACGGTCCCGGCCGCGGCCGCACACGTCTTAAACACGGCCGCGGCCGCTCTTTGTTTTCATTTAAATGGTCAAATGAAAGAAAAAAGAGATTTTCTACTATCTATCAAAAGTCCAAATATAGACTTTGAACGGTTTAAGCTTCAATCGACTCTGTCATTTTGCCCCAAACCAGATGCCTATCTGCTATGATTTTAAGAAAATGGACAAACAAACAATAGTGTTCATTTTATCCCACAATGATCAACTAGTGATCAATACATAATATTCAACAACATACTCTCACCCAAATTAGAATCACCAGTCGAAGGAGGTAAATAACTCAGTTTCCCCAAAGTAAATTATCCATACGAGCTTTTCGGGTATTGTGTGGGTGATACATTTAAGGTAGAAAAGTTGATTTGTTGGCACAAAGTAATGCACTCTCAATGCAGGTCTTTACTTAACCTGAGAACCAAAAAAAAAGCCTAAGGCCCCTGAAATATTGAGCCGCTTCTTCGTGCGGTCTGTCAACTACCATGGTCAGATTAACATAAATACTGCATGTATGCATAAAAAATTTGAAAAATTAATGAAAGGAGCCTGTAAATTACGTGTGGAACTTGTAATGCTATAACGCGGAGCGTTATCTCAGGGGTTTCTTAGTTGAATAAAATCGATTAAAAGAGACTGTTGTCTTGGCGAATCAAGAGTGGTCACCTGGAGATAGATAAAACTAACTTTAGAGAAAATCGACAATCTTGATTTTAAGGCGACTTGCTAATTTGTAAACTATGAAACATTTCATAGAAACGCATTCAAACCTTTTAGGGTGATTTTGCTTAAATCTTACTTTCACGCAAACAAACCCAAAAGACTGTAAAACATCTCCGCCAGTCTGGCAAACGTAATATTAAGGATTCATTCAAGTATGATAAAATAACTATAGGCCCTATTTGGGGATCTCAAGTTTATGGATCTTAGGTTTAGCATGTTATGTCAATATATAGCCTCTTGTCTATAGTGTCATCTGATTCTCCATGAAGCCTTTTTTCCAGTGGCAGATTTAGGGGGTGGTCCTGGGGCCCAGATTCCTGCCTTCCCACTGATTTTATAGCCACTACATAAAAAAAACTCATACTAACTAAATGTATTATTTTATCAAAATTTGATTATAGCTCCTCGCAAAGCAAAAGGGTAGATAGATAGGCATCTGGTTTGGTTGAGTCGATTGAAGCTTAACCGTTCAAAAGTGAAATAGTCTATATAGAGAGAGATAGATAGTAGAAAATCTCTTTTTTCTTTCATTTGACCATTTAAACGAAAAAAAGAGCGGCCGCGGCCGTGTTTAAGACGTGTGCGGCCGCGGCCGGGACCGTGTTTCAGACGTGTGGCCGCGGCCGCGGCCGGGGTCGTGTTTCAGACCCTGCCTTCAGTTGGCTCTGAAAAATTAAAGGCTCCCAAGGACATTGTCTGCATACCTTTCAAATTTAAAGACTTCCACTGACTTTCCTAGCACAAAACAAGGAATTTAAGACCGCTAAGGTACTACCTTGGGTGAAAGGTGCCCGTTCACACCAACTGATGTAGTCATCCGCATATCAATTCACCTTGGAAAATAAATTTATCCGTACGACTTATTAATAAAACATTATTCAAAAATCTTTTTAATATTATTGTGATCAACTTCTATCACTATCAACTCAATATAATGTGAAATAATCTCGAATACAAAATTGCCGGATCAATTTTTGCAGCGTATTTAACCCCCGGATCTTTCGTTAATTCAATTACAGTAAAATTCGTGCGCTTTGCTTTGCGGTAAACACACACGACACAATGCCGACAAGCTTGTAATAGCTCTCTCACTGCTTGAGAGCTAAAAACATATAAATTCAGGTTTTTGCAAAGATAGTAATCCATGGCAAACTGTCAGGAGTATTGTACAATGCTCACTTGGCGACTGCCTGCAAATACAATATTCAACACCCCCTGGTGAACATATACAGAACCATTGACCTTGAAACTCTCTATCATTATGAAGCATATGTATATAACCATGTTATTCACAGCCCCTGGTGGCATATGGATAGATAAAAATAAAACAAACACATTTCTTCAGAATTTATTTGCTTTGAATTGTACATCACACTTTGGTAACAAGGATACAATGATATTATTGTCAGACTCCTGCAGGTGTCACTGAATGACCCTGGGTGAGGCATTCGATTATTTCTATTTTCAATATGACAGGCATACAAGAAGGATTCACGTATCCTCGCGACGGATTCACAGGGCTTACTGGTCAGACAGGTCATTCATTGACACCTGCATTACTAAACTTCCCCTTTTCAGTATATACCGGTATGCAGTTTTCATTCATTCATTCATTCATTCATTCTGTCCATGGCCCCTGGTGGCATCCAGGTTATATTCTCTGAACTGAATATCAATGCAGCAATTATTCTACTGTCTGTGCCCCACCCCTCCGGCACTCGACGTCCAACTCCTTGCGATTGTCAATTCCAGTACCTCTATGCAATAAAGTTTTGTTAACATTGTCATGGGATATATGAACAGTCAATGGTGTCAAGAATCTGCTATGCATCTACATTACCATTATGTCTTGACACAGATCAAATGTCAGTTGCCTGACAACACAAGATATCTTACAAAATAATCAGTATCTTTATAGCTGAGTTGGGTCCACCTTAATCTCAGATATGTCCAATACGAACAGCATAAAATCTGAGACAAATGCACCAAATAATTATTTTCTTTATTCAAATGTGAAGACGCTTTAAAGCTTACAAAAGCTAGTTCCCTACTTGAATGGAATTGCACATGGGTTCGATAAACTGACAATGATGCCGCAATTCGATTTATCTTTCCACAGGTCCACCTAAAAAATAAAATAGGTTATATGAACAAAAGACCCATTGGCCTTGATGCATAGGTAGATTACACCGTGGTAGGGTAGTTAGTGGTAAATGCGCAAACAGTAGTTGGTAGAGCCATAGACTTTAGGTCAATTTGTTTTAACGTACCGGCGCGATTTTCATTCATGCTGAATATGAATTCTATTTTTCTGAATGATTAACCCTACGCAAATTGTAATGAATGTGCACACCTCGCGCTTCCAGATTAAGTGCGCTTCCAGATTAAGGAGCGGTCTGGCCGAGCGGTTAGAACGTTCGGCTCTGGGAAGCCAGGTCGTGGGTTCGAACCCCGTACATTGCCGTAGTGTCCTCGGGCAAGACACTCATCCTCATTGCCTCTCTCCACCCAGGAGTAAATGGGTATCTGGCCTGATAGATGACTCCTGAGCGTTTGTTAGCAGCTCGGTGTTACTTCTCCCCAGGGAGAGATGACATGAAAGATGATACATGTAAGAGTATAAAATTGGCCGGGGTAATAATACCGAAAAATGTAAAGCGCTCTGAGCAGCCTGGCTGGATTTAGCGCTATATAAGACACATATTAATTCAACCTTGAGCAATCTAGAAAATGTTTCATTGGTAACCAGCTGTCATCCAACATATTTCTTATCCCAAAAAGATATTCCCTTTTGTGGCATGTTGGATTGATGCCAAAAATGACATTTTCTTAGATCCTGTCAATCGATTGACTATTTTCTATTTTGTATTCATCAGAAATCCCCATTAAATATTTAAGTTCCAAAGATGTTTCTTAACCCATTAGCACTCAAGCTCAGGTCATAAATGATAGCCACCAAAGGAATATTTGTGTGTGGAATAGGTATTTTGAACCTTGTTCCTCTTAAGCCTACAATTGGATTGTCTCAATTCAAATATGTTGAGCCTTCATACTTTGGCCGAGGGGTATTGCTAGCATAGCTTAGTCTTGATTACGTTCATATCACGATATCATGGAAGACTACGAGGTTTCGAACGATAATTTTACCAATATACACACAGACCTTGACCCGATTAACCAGTTGGCTGTAATAAGTTTTATGGTAACCATTGTTTAAGTTAGATGATATACACAATCGATATTCCGGTACATATAGTGAGGGTGATTAAGATCGATGCCCCCTTTATACTTTTTGTACAACATTTATGAACACTTCCTAAGGTATCTAAGAATGATGTCCAATAAATTATACTTGGCAACATAATAGAGATGACCCCTCTAATAGCTTTCACCCAGATTCGGATCAACTGAGTATTGAATTATTGGATTAACTCCCGATACACTCCTTCCTACTCATGAACTATACAGATTATTCATGAGCTGAATGATTTCACTGATCTGTACATATTGTAAGATTAACATGCATGAGCTTTCAAGGGTTTTTAGGCTTATTACCTGTACAGCTTATTAATATCTGATCCATAACAAATTAAGTAATGATTGAGTTATGTATGTAAATTACATGCTAAGTACATGTATTGAGCGTTGCAGCTTGTTCAGGAGCCCGGCACTTTTTTCGTATGTTGCACGAAAACGGTTATAGTGGGATTTGAACCCAATAGCTTACAATAAACTACACACTTAAGTCCTCAAATACCAAACAGAAATCAACATCCTCCTATTTCCATTTCTCGAGTATATCGAGTTTGAACATGACAGATCTGAGCGCTCACTTCAAATCCAAGTAAGTTCGGATTAATTTCAGGAGGGCCAAAAGGACACCATTTTGGTGGCCCACCTTATCAAATCTTACATCATATGAAAGCCTTGACTACAGAATAACACAACATTTAATGCATGGAAATAAACAGCAAATGAGCTATTTGGTATTGTGATGAACTTGGATTTTACCTTGAAATTTTTGAGGAGTAATTGACACTACATAGTGAAATTCCTAAGCGCTAATTGGTGAATCGAAATTGTGCTCTATTTGAATCGAGGCCATTATTTTGGGTCCTGAGACAAAAATAATTACGACATAAACCGGCATTTTGGAGATTTCATTTTAGGCCAAAAAAAAAGATGTCTTGTTTCTCATGATTTTGAAATCCCGCCCGCATCGGAAAAATCATCGGCAAATTAGCGATAAAAATAAAGTCCGCCCTCCCGCATCATAGCTCGAAAATAAATTTGTTTTTTATAAAAATTAAAATCCGCCCGCCCGCATCGTTATATTACGCATATCGTCATCTTTTTATCATTTTATATCTCTATGAACGTATCGAGAAAAGTTGATATATAAATATAAATATCATAAATATCATCGGCACCACACTGGTGACTCGAACCCATATCAACGGAGTCGGTTACCGTAGGCCTAAATGTCAAATGCCAAGGTCGCTGTGGAGCTTGATTTCTGGCGTGATTCTTATTCGAAGCGATTTCTCTTGGTAAAATGTGGTGGTAATAGCGTCCAAGATGTTGCTATCTGTTCAAATAATATTCCAAAAGAAGCCAATACTACGTTGGCCAATTCTACAAGTATCTCCAGAGTCAACAGTGATGGAACTTTTCGAAAATGCGTTGGCCGGTCCTTACTCAAACTTGACAGTTAGTGAAGAAATGCGTGACGTTCACGAGAAGTATATAGAGAGAGAGTGTCCAGATTTACTGAAAGCCGATATTTCTAGGACCTTAGAAGGTCACTTCCAGTCAATACCTGTGACATCTGTAATCAGTGATTTAAAAGACTTTGGTATATATGTAAAATATACTTTGGAGACAAAAAAGGCCAGTAGCAGTACAGCAGAGCGGAATGCATTCCAGACATTAATGGCTGCAGCTGCAAGAAAATCCTGGCCCCCGATGATTGATCCAATAAGAAACAAAAAAGATGAACTGTTTAATCATGTGTTGCTAGTCTTTAAAACCATGGGTGGACCAGGCTGGCCAGCATCATCATTGACGATTGGGAATAACTTCGTCACATTATTGACCGATGTCATGTGGATGTTAGACGGCAATCATGTAAGTAGCTGACTTATACCTGTCTGTTTTTCCTTAAAACTTGCTGATTTTTATTTAAGGCCAAAACAAAATGTATGTGTGGTTACGGTCTCCCCACCGATTTAAATGAATTACGCCGAGTCATTTTATTTTATTGGCTTAATTTTCGTCATCTAAAATTTTGGAGTAACCATTTTTCATTGTTCATGTTCAAACATCCGGAAAATGCACAACACATATAAAAGTCATCGATAAAACTTTTTCAAAATCGACCGGGATTGCAATCTTTATGTCTTGAAATTTAGGGATTATTACCGGAATGTGACTGCCATGTGAGCTCACATATTTTGACAGCTGAGCTACTACTAGCGCCATCTATCGAACATAAATTGAACCTGTTGCCCAATTTCACTCCAAATGCTATCATAAATCATTGGACAGTCTGTTATGTCTAGTCTCTGTTGAATTGTAATAAGGCTTATATTTTTTACAGTGTCGTAGTCTCTGATTCAACAGGCCATAAATAGTCCTATTGATAACTAAGAGATATTTTTTTTGTTAACGTTTGGAGACCTAGGTACAATACATCGTAGTTTTACACATTTCTTCAGCTTCAAAATTTTGATACTGATGAAAGGTAAACAAGGGTGATGATGATTTATAATTACCAAGTAACACATCAAAAAATTCTTGAATTAATATGTATGTTGTTTATTTGTTGGTAAAGGTTCTTAGGTTTTTAAGCGTTGCTTATTTTGTGACTGAAAATAATGAATAAGCAATGAAAAAAACCCTTCGCATTCTTTGACTTTTGAGGTGATGGTATTACTGATACATTACTTCCATAGGCCATATACTTGGAAGTTAGTCATAGTGGTACTTGCAAGTTAATTTTCTTGCTATAGTATGTCGTAAGTTTATCCCATTAGCGCGTTCCCCATTCATTTTCAAATAAAAGGTTTTTGAAAAAATAAAACAATTTTCCTACCTACCTTCCCCAAAAAAATTGGAGGCGATAGTATCCACACATATATTTTGTTTTGGCCTAAGCTATACATAAAATTCTACAAGGTCAGAGAATACATGTTGTTATATGCCTATTAACCAAAATGTTGCTCAATTTAGAATTGACGGCTGTCTGCCCAGTACCCCCTCCCCATTTTAGAAATTTTCAAATCAACGAGAAATTGTATTAAATCGTCTTCCAGCTTCTCATTTTTAGCCCACTTGGGACTTTAGTCCCAGCGGGCTATTGCGTTTATTGTTCACCAAAATCAGCACTTACACATTTTTGAAGTTTTCAAGGGAAATTTTGAAGATGCTTTGATCAATTATCTTGATCTTTCGTATGTATTTGTATCCCCAAGGGCCTATCAGCATGAGAAAAATTGGGTCGATCACACTCAAGATGGCCGTCCTGTGACCTTTTTTGTGCCCAAAAATGTCAATTTTCCTGTAGCTTCCTACTGGTAGCCGAGTCCTGTAGCTTCCTACTGGTTTGCCATTTTTCATTGAAGTATAATTATACTTATCCCAAGAGGGCATGGTGTCCCTGGACCCCTATTTGTTTCTCTTCGGACATTAAAATTCATTGTGATCAATTTGCGGAAAATGTTTTAATGCGTTTTTTCCGGAAAGCATAAAATGTCCACTAACTTTTCGCACAAGACTTTGAATGGAAGCTATATGCACGTTTAAAATGTTTTATATCTATTTTCAGGATAAATTAGCTTCTCGGAGCTGCGAAATCCCAACAGCACTCAAGCCACTAAATGGGTATAATCGCCCGGAGCTCCACAAACATAAACGTACGCAACTATCTGAAACGGAGATGTCATCATTTAGAGATATGTTATTTACTGTTTTACAACAGGTAAACCCCCTTGAATTTTCATACTTTAAAATTATATTTGAAAACCGAGTTAGAGAAAATTAATTATACTTTAGCGAATATATTCACAAACAAGATTGTAAATGTAAAATATTTCCTACACAAGAACACGTCATGGGCATTATTTCAAGGATGTCTGTATTGCATTTTTATTTTCTTTAACTGACTATGAACTATATCAATAGTTAAAATTCAATGGTGGACAGCAGACTTTATATTTCTATGTATTACTTTGACGGACTTATCCACTTCCTGTTTATTACATACAAGCCTTTATTTCAGCTTGCTCAGTGATGCTTCAGGCTTATGTCATTGCATTTCAAACTGCTCTGTTTTTAGGGCCATGGTATTAAATGTAAAAATCTGTGGGCAAGTCATGTATTCCACAAACAAAATTTTGACAAGGGATTATCAAAATTCAAATATTTTTGTATTCTAGAAATGGATTTCTACAGATGACCAATGGAAGCACATGAAGGAGATGGTAGAGAACCTAGCTATGGCATTAGACAAGTATATCGATTATCTGAATAAGAGAACAGCAGAAATGAATCGGATACACAGTTTACAGGAACCAGTACGGAGTGTTGATGACGCTTATAGTACTATAGACTTGCCATATGGTATGCCATTTCCCAAAATTCATGCTGAATATATGACAGACATTTATGAAGCTTTAACTGTATTGGGTGACAATGAACCTCTATTTCTGAACCAATACCTACCTGAAAATCCTCAAGAAAGGTACAAAGTTATAAAAAGCATAAAAATGTATGGTGTTGGATTTAGGTCTGTCTTGTACACTTACAGTACTGGAAACAATCTTGGTTCCTTGCATTTTGTATGGAAATGCTCAGAAAATGAAGATACAATAGATTCAAATAGCCATATTATCCTTAAACTGTCGGCCGACATGCCAAAATTCCATACACGTGAAATGCGCAAAGTTGTTGAAAAAATGGTCGGGTCTGTAGTAAAATTAAAACCTCTGGTATTCAGAAATATCTATAAACTTATTTCGGGTGATATGTCTGTTGGAGAAACTGCAGAGCAGGCCATAATTGATTCACGTGTCAGGCTTATTATGGAATCTGGGGATGTAGATCTGGTGGCAGATATGAGAACCTTAAATCAAGGCCGGGAAGCCAAGTTTTAGCCGTTTTGGGTTGAGGTGGAGAAGTATATAAATGAAATTTGTGGCGAGGTTACAGATGATCGTCGCCATGATGCTGTGTGCCATATTGCCACAGCAATGTCCATCCACCACCTACACAAAGAAGTCTCCAGCCATTGTCCAGAAGGTACACCTATACCTTCTGAACAATGGCTTAGACTTCAATTTTGGCCGAAGGACCCATATTCAAAATCTGCCTACCAATACACGGGTAGGTTAAAATTGAAGTATATGGTGCAGAAAAGGCAGGTGAGGCACTCACACATTGATTCTCACTATGCATCAGCATTGTACAAATACGAACGTGAGATGGCCATTAGGTTTAGAGATAAATGTGTCTTTATTTCAATAGATGATAAACATAAAATCAAATTAGGTGAACCGGGATATCCTGTGGCAGCGTGTGATCGTGGTAAGCAGGTAATTGTAGACAAGGATAAGCTATTTTCAGTTGGTGATCATGATTTCACAAAGTTTGGGTTGACTCCAAGTGTGACATTGCTGATTGATGTGCCAGACTCAATCACTGGGAGTTTCTATTCTGGGCAAGTCTTTGTGAATCTCAAAGATAGTATATTAGAACCGTCTAGCCCAATTCGACATGCCACTGAAATTATCAAGATATTGGATACTCAGGTTAGAAAGCCAATTCTGTTTATTTATTCGGATGGTGGCCCTGACCACAGGCTTAATTTTATAACTGTACAGTTGTCGTATCTGTGTATTTTCTTGAGATTTCAGCTTGATCTCTTGGTTGCTGTAAGAACACCACCATATAATAGCTGGTTAAACCCAGTTGAGCGCATAATGTCAATTATCAATATTGCCCTACAATGTGTTGGTCTTATGCGGCAGGAGTCTACTGACAGTTTCGAAAACATTCTCTCTGGGTGTAGTAATATGAAAGAGATAAGAGCTGCTGTTGAGAAAAATGATGGGATGGGCCCTGCTCTCTTAGATTCAACCCGCCCTGCAAAGCAGTTACTGAATTCCCTCATTGAAAAATTAGAACTTAAAGGTGAGAGTTTCACATGCATGGAATCAGCTACGGAAGAAGAAATCAGAGAATTTTTCGAAACTGTAAATGACTTAGATGAACAACTAGACCCTTACTCTAAATCTCGGGATGTACATAAAAGCCAGGTCATTAAGAATCTCCTTAAACACTGTGGGCAGACTGGTCAATACAGTTTCTGCCTTAAAAAATGTGGTGCATTCGATTGCCAGCTCTGCTCCCTTTCAACTATACCGGCAGACGACTTCAAGGAAATACATTTCCTCCCATTCCCTGTGGTAGATGATTCTGGGGAACATTACAAACCATTTACTGAGGTTTATGGTACAAAAACCACCGACAAGCCCCCATCTAGCACCCAGAAAACTGGTGGGCATGAAATTCCCTTCAATCCTACAGCACAAACTGCTAAAAATGTTGGTGAAATTGCTATTTGTAGCGAGTGTGACAAATCCCGTGTTTTATATTCGGCTAAAAAGCTATCGCCTAAAGAACGGGAAAATCTTATGGTGTTGATGGAGTCTGTGCTCTATGTATGTGGTACCACTATAAAAGAAATAGTGTTTGAATCTGAAAATGAAGATGAGAAGTTGTTAGGCGATAAGGTATACATACGCAAAAATCTAAACTGCTTATCGCCTATTGAAGTCCCGTATTACTCCAGTCAACAGTTTGTCAATATCTGCACCAATTGTGGGGGTCAGGAGGATTTCACCACTGCAGCTGGTTCGGTTGACTTGTACCCCATCTGTGAACCCTGCTTTGACACAAAATTAGGTCGTGTTCTCAAGCGTAAAAGGAAAGTATTTGACAAGTAAATTTTGGCACACTATATGTACGCATTGCCTTGAATTAGATTCTAATTTGCAGCCTGTAGAACATTGGGCTTCAAGTAAATTTGCATTTTTACATATTATATTTTTATACATTTTTGTTGGTTGAAAAGTTTATACTGGATATACAGCTATTTAGAGCCAATGTCCAGTATAAATTTCGACAAGGGTTAGGTGTTAGGCCAATATGTGTGTTTTCCATCCATATTGGGCTTTGGCTCTAGATGGTCTCAAATCATATGTACATTATTATGTTAAAATTCTGTAATTCATTTTTATCAAGTTTGTAATTTCATTTTATAAACCAAGCCAATGTCTAGCATAAATTCCGACAATGTCCCTTTAGTGTTAGGCCAAATTGTATGTTTTCCATCAATATTGGGCGTTGCTTCTCGATGGTCTCAAATCGTATCTATATTATTATGTTAAAACTGTAATTCATTTTTATTAAGTTTGTAATTTCATTTTATAAATCAAGTTTGTTAATCATTCAATTAAGTTTTGTAACATTTTATGGTTAATATAATGTTTTTATTGTTTAATTTTGAAGTTTACTCTTTTTTTTATTTGAGGTGTTGCAATGGATTTTCAGGATTCACCAATCATTTTCAGGATTAAGCAGTGATTTTCCAGTTAAATAAAAATAAAAAACTACCTCCCGCATCTGAAGAAAATATGTCAGAGGGATATTTTTATTGATATAATAAAAATAAAAAGACACCTCCCGCATCCCCAAAAAAAATTCAAACAGTTCTTTTTATTTCTACTTTTTTTTTTTTAAAAGTACATAAAAATAAAAACCGCCCGCCCTCGTCATGGTAAAAAACAAAAGTGTGATGAGAAACAAGGCATCTTTTTTTTTGGCCTTAGACCTACTCCATATTCTAAAGATTTAGAATGAGAGCTTGCCCTTATTGTTTACCACGGCGGCGCGCACAGTTCAGGGTTCGTTGTGCCAACTGACCCAAATTCAATCTCATCCCAGGGCTTCATCTAGCATTAACTAGGGGTCCAGGGACACCATGCCCACTTGGGAAGTGGTTCCAAATGCTCAACAATCTAACAATTTCAATATTCAACGCCCCCTGGTGACCATATACAGAATTCAATGACCTTGAAACTCACCACAATCATAGAACATGTCAGCAGCTACGATTTTGTAATTGATTGTGATAACAAAATATGCCTCGTTACCACTTTAATATGGAAATACTAAGTTATTCTACTATTCAACGCCCCCTGGTGACCATATTCAAAACCCAATGACCTTGAAACTCACCACAATCATAGAACACGTCACGACCTATAACTTAGTAATTGATCATGGTAACAAAATATGCCTAGGTACCAATACAATAAGTAAATACTAAGTTATTCTACTATTCAACGCCCCCTGGTGACCATATAGAATAACTAATGGCCTTAAAACTTGCCACAATCATAGATGATGTCATGAGCTACAACTTTGCAATTGATTGTGGTTACAAAATATGCATTGATACGAATAATATATAGAAATACTAAGATATTGTATTATTCAACGCCCCCTGGTGGCCATATACAAAAACCAATGACCTTCAAACTCACCACAATCATAGAACACGTTATGAGCTACAACTTTCTAATTGATTGTGGTAACAAAATATGCCTAGGTACCAATACAATAAGGAAATACTAAGTTATTCTACTATTCAACGCCCCCTGGTGACCATATAGAATAACTAATGGCCTTAAAACTTGCCACAATCATAGATGATGTCATGAGCTACAACTTTGCAATTGATTGTGGTTACAAAATATGCATTGATACGAATATAATATAGAAATACTAAGATATTGTATTATTCAACGCCCCCTGGTGGCCATATACAAAAACCAATGACCTTCAAACTCACCACAATCATAGAACACGTTATGAGCTACAACTTTATAATTGATTGTGGTAACAAAATACGCTTAGGTATCAATATAATGTGGAAAAACTTTTTCCCATTAGAATGAGTACTGCTGACACCAAGATGGCCGCCAATTGCGTCATAATAGGCTGATGAAAAATACCTATCTCAGGTATAAAACATCCCTTTCCAAAGAATACCCATCACAAATTGCAATGAGAAATGATAAACCAGTAGGAAGCTACAGGACTCAGAATTTGGGCCAAAAATAACATTTTTGGGCACTAAAAAGGTCATAGGACGGCCATCTTGAGTCCGATCGACCCAATTTTTGTTATGCTGATGGGCCCTGGGGGAATTCACATATATCCGAAAGATCAAGGTAATTGATAAAAGCGTCTTCAAAATTTCCCTCAAAAAGTTCAAAAATGTGTAAAAAGTGCTGATTTTGGCGAACAACAATGGCTGCCAGTCGGCCATCTTGAATCTGACAGGGCCAGTTTTTGGGCTGAAGATGTGTCTAGGGTAGATACATGTGTAACACAAATATCAAGACATTACCTTAAAGGGTCTTCAAAACTTCCCAAAATAACTGGATTCCGTCTACGGACGTACGGACGGACGGACGACGGACGGACGGACGGACAACGGACGAAAAGTGAACGCAATAGCCCGCTGGGACTAAAATCCCAAGTGGGCTAAAAAGGGGCAGGGTGCTGATTTCAAATAAGAGCATTTTTGTGCGTGATTCCATTGGAGCAAGGGCACATAATAACGCACTCATGTCTGTATTAGGGGCAACCTGCAATGTTCCCTATTGCATAGAATTGAGGTACCCCCTACTACGATTGAGGACTTAAAGCTATGTTTAACTCTGATTTTGCCATGAGTGACACACTAGACCACAGTACATCCTTACACCTATGCCTGTCAATGAACAAAAGTTAATCAATATTGATAGGGCTTTCAAAATGATTTGGAAAACCAGTTTGGAAAACCAGTTGCAGACAAAAAATAGTAGAAAAAGCAATCTCAAAAGCAAATGATACAGCGAAAAAGAGCCAGCAATAGTGTATAGGCCCACATGAAATTGCATATTTTTAATCTTAGAAATATCAAATTAATTGATTTAAATTGATAGTGTTAGTGATTGGCAAGTAACTGTTGATAATTGGTAAGCAGCCAGCTTAAGAACACATTATTGCTATTAGGCTACTCAAACTAATTGTCTCTGCGAGTTTTTCACCTTGTATATGTAAAATTTGTCTAATAGTCTAGATAAAAATATCCAGAGCATCACGATGTGTTCAAAACGAAACAATCCATCGAATATACACTACCAGGTTTACAGCGGCAGTCGCTAGAATGATTGGCAGTAGTTTGGAAGTCAGCCATTTTCCTGGAAACTTAAACTAGGCCACGCGTCTGAGGCACGTTTTCACACGATGCACACTGACTGCAGTACATTTAAATATAACCACTGATCACATGAGCTACTATCGTTGATATCATACGAGATATTTCATAGCCGTCGCAGGATACTTACTAACAGTCGGATGCGACGGCTCATTTTGAAAGCCGACTGACAAGGGCAGGAGGGCGGACCTACGGCAAGTGATGAGGGCACAAGGGCAAGTATGGGACACCAGGGCGGCTATTTTTGGGGGCGGGGCGGACCGCCCCTCTATTTTTGGCTAGATGAAGCACTGCATGCACTGCCCATGTAATGGCAAATATACTGCCATGATCTCCTTGAAGCCCTAAACATGTAGTATTCACACGCAACTGCAAAATGATGATCACCACGAATACACACGGTAGTGGGTTTTCCCCAATTACTCAAATTGACCCTCTCCACATGCATGGTGTAAACCTGGATGCTGCATGATTTCATTTACGCCTAGGCTAAACTGTTTGAAGTTAATTGAACAATTTCCAAGATTCACTGGCCCTTTCCCAACTTCACTGTCCTTCTTTAAAACACACGTAGCGGCAACAACCCTACAATACACAATTAAACCAAGATGAAGCGACGATCGAAATCGACTGACGTTTCATTTGTTTTTGGCTCTGGTTTATATGTTAGGTGTGTTTGACGGAACCAATCGCTATTTGAAAATCTTTTACACATTGTTGTTATTGGCATATCTTGGAAAAGGTGAGTGAGTGTATAATCTATAAGAAAATGCTTACTGAACCTTTGAAGCGACAGATTTTTATTGGATTGTAATTGACAGGTTCTGAAAACTGATACATACTTCCGGTAATGAAAGTGAGGCCTATAACGCGTATTGAAACATTTTTGAGTCACATTTTTTTCAGCTGAGTCCACTGTTTTACAAGAACAGAGTTACAATTTGAAGTTACTATGAAAATGAAAAGAGTCAGCGCTTTCTTTCGACTTTCGATCCATTTTACTAGCATTGGCATGACGTCATAGTCCTTCTAAGTATATTACTTCATGCCTTGCCAAACACTTATTATTTACTCACTCACTATTTTACTCAATTAACCTGTTTTCCCCTGTATATATACCCTCGGCCTGTGTTTTTAGTGATAATCTCAAACCTGACTGTGATGGTTTCAGTGTTTTCTTTATTCATTGATTTATTTAGTTATTTATTCATTGACATCTATGTGTGAGTGGTAATGCTTTTATTTGGTAGGCATTCTTCAGTAAATGGTGCTGTGGTCTATAGTCTGTGGTTTATAATGTGTGACATGGTTATCGAGGAAGCTACGTAATTCGTGATCATCGATATCATTCTCAAGTGCCCTGGCATCGAAATCGTCAAAATGACGATGGTCTCTAATGTGAGATCGAAACGTCGTGTATTTTTCATTTTAGAAATAAATTCTCGATTTTAAAATTCTTTGTACATTGTGGGATTCTGAACATGTCATGAGCTACAACATTGCCATTGATCATGGTTATGAAATATGCATAGGTGCCAATAGACAAATTGTATATTATTCAATATTTCTCTCGCCTTGGTGGCAGGAAAAAAAATCGGGTGATCCCAATTTCAAGTGAAGAGACTACAAGTTAACACCTGCTGATATTTTCCTCAAAAACTTTGTGCCAAAATTGACATTTCGGGCACAAAAAAGGTCACAGGAGGGCCATCTTGAGTCTGATTAACCCAACTTTCCTCGTGCAGATGGGCCTCTGGGGGACACAAACATATGTAAAAGCCACCAGTCTGCTATTTTGATTCTCAATGGCCCATTTTTTGGGTTGACGATGTATCTTGGATAGACACATGTATGAACAAAATATTTCCCAAAATAATTGACGATGTATCTTGGATAGACACATGTATGAACAAAATATTTCCCAAAATAATTGGTTTCAGACTACAGACAGACGAAAAGTGGACACAATAGCCCGCCGGGACTAAAGTCCCAAGTGGGCTAAAAATGCCAGCAAAGTTTCAGTATAAGTAACATGGAAGAAGCTGCTTTAAAAAGCCACATGAAAAGGAAATGACATTTGGCATCGATTGAATTTACAAAATCTACGACATCATTGAATAACATGCTTTCAAGTTCTACGAGTAGTAACCATACAGTTTTGACAGCAATTGCATGTTACCCTAAACTATCATCAAGTTAAATGTATCTACATATGCTTCATATAATTTTTGGCGAACCATAGGTTTGCCTATGCAAACGGTCTGATGAAGCAGTTTTCATTGAAAATGAATTGAGTACCAGTGTGTCAACAAGGCACAAACATTGGCTGTTGAACCGATTGTGTTGATTTTTGGTTTCATGGTTTGGCTTAATGAGTTCTCGAGCCCACAAAAATTTCATAGTGATCGAGTTATTTTTAGGGGACTTATTCTTGAAAAACACGCAAAAACCCTGCTTTTTAGCACTTAATAATGGCACGTTTTTATATATGACAATTTGCATGCTTGAAATTGAAATATATAAAAGTTCAATCCTTCCTGGAAGTGTCGCCGTTTTTAGTTCGACTGATATCAAGGTACTTTTCGACCTACAGGCCCTCACTTTATAAACCCCCTAAATTTCCTCGCTTCTATTTATTTGAGTTGACCTTGTAACCTGAGCTACAATGAATGTGATTGCCTGTTTGTGGGATATACGGGAAATTCCAGGAATTTCAGCGTCTCTGATGTAATTGGAAAGCCTAATGTGAAACCCAACACAAAATGGCGAACATTTTATTCGATTAGGTATCGTACGTTTGCTTATAATTTGTTTGTTGACACGAATATAAGCGAGTAGGCTATTCAATTCAGTTGCAATTCTGAACTAGCAAGTATGACGATACCAATGACAGGGTTCGTAGTGGGTCTTCCAATCATAGCCGGTATTTTTTTATTTCTAGAAAAAAAAGTCTGTATATGTTTGTATATTTTTGACATTCTGTGGATGGATGTATTCTGACTTGTGAAATTGCGGCCAATCTTATACTGTGTCGCTAGTACATTTGTATATACCCGCGTCCGCAGTCAGCCGCCTGCGAATATAGGTTACAGTATATGGGTGTGGGTGTTAGTAATCACCTGAGTGAGTCTATATATAGCACAGTGACTCGGCAATGATAGTATACACAGAACTCTAACACATCTGCAGGCGCATATATTGTCAGCCTCATACATCTTCAATCCAAATTAATTTATATTTAGTATAATATTTTTGACAATATATGCACTAAATGATTTAATGGTGAGCCACAGGGCCATTGGACCTTTATTCCAAATTAAAAGGGTTTAGTTTGCAAAAAGAAAATATGAAATCTTGATATTATTTTATTTCATCACTCAATGGATTCATGTGTTTCGAAAGATGCTGTCTTGAAATCGGAAATTTTGTTTGCTTTAAATTTGATAAATAGTTACCGCAGCGACAACTCTTGTTCTGGATTCAACAACATAGTCAAGGAATGTTTACCGGACAGTAGAAGAGCACTATTTTCATTTAGTGAACGTAAAATCTCGTACCTTCTGCGTTTTGGGATTTTGCCTCATATAAAAGGCCTTATGCGAAAAAATATCAAGGACCAAGAATATGTCTTAACTTATCCAATCCAACAGGCTCAAACAAAACAATCAGATATGTTGGTAAGATGCCGAGTCTATGACCAAATTCGGTTTTCATATTATGGATCAAACATTATTGGCCAAGCTTAAGTGGAAGATATGCTTCGATCCATTACTGAGTGTTTGTCAGTGATCTTGACTTATCAAAACTTCTTCAATTATCTATAGATGGACCCAATGTAAATTAGAAATTTTATGAACTATTGCAAGATGAAATAGCCAACATATGTAACACCCACAAGACCATGTGCTAGTATATCAGGGTAGTATATCAGCTAGTATACCCTTAGAAACAGCCAATATGGCTCCATGCTGAGGTAATTTCGATTGACAGGTTATAGCATCATCATAAGAGATACACAGCCTAGAATATGCAAAGAAAACATAAGTAAACATAACTAAGTTTTTGATACATTTTCCGTCACATTTACAAATGTGTTTCCTTAAAGGTCAAGTCCCCTCTAAATAGAATATTGTGTAAAACTTCTAAATGTGATATATGTATAAATGATAAGTGTGATACTAATTTTGATTTAAGTAAAGCCATTACTGAGAAATAAGACTTTTAAGTCGGCTATTTTCACCAGTTTACCATACACAGCAGGTGCGCGTTTGCTGTGAAAAACCCACGATTGCTGATGTCATTGTAGTCAAACACACATTTCCACGTGCGTCGTTCCACTGAAGAATAATAAACTTTTGTGCTGTATGAATAGCGAAGCCAACCAATAGATTTGATTTAAAACAATGAACTTAGCTTTATTAGCTTTAAAACAATCCGTGGTGAAATAAGCACTTTAAATCGAACAAATGAATTCCATGAATGATTATCTATTCAGGAGGCTATGCAATCCACAAGCAGCAGAACATGCTATTGAAATTTTACCGTTCATTGTTATGTTTTTGGAACACTTACAGACATCAAAGAAAGCAGATATACCAACATCCAAACCGTATCGTACAAAGACCTAGCTGTATCCAGCATGGTGATACCGAGGCTACACACTTATGTTTCAATGGCAAAATCTATCGCACCGTTCTTGACAGTGTACCAGACAGATGAGCTACTGCTGCCATTTTTGGCTGATGATAATCATTAGGTTCTGTATCAATTGATGAAAGATTTTGTTTCAGCATGAAGCGGATACCCTTGCAAAATTGATAAAAATCGATGTTAAGAAAAAAACAAGCTTTTGCAGACAGTTGGTAGATTTGAGAATGAATACTAGGAAATTTCTCATTTGTTTAGTAGAGAAAGTGATAGCACCTAAATATACTTTGCTAAACCGGTATGAACAAATCTTGGTGAAAGTAAAACACACAATACGTTTACACAAATTGTAAGCACATTATTGAGATAAAAACATGTATTAGGCACATGGGCATGTTGCAACAAGATACATACGTACATTGTAATACTTCTTCATTTAGGAAGTCTGCAGCGCTGTAAATTTTAGCGTGGGCCAATGCTGTGATAAGCTGCCCAAGAGTTGCATTAGTAGTACCCCAGTCCATCAGTAAAATTCTAGTGGGACTTTGTTCTTTCTTGTTTCCTTCACACTCGATAACACTAAAAAACAAAGTAGACCAGGGAATTCGTGCCCACTTGGGAAGTGGTTTCAAATGCTCAACAATCTGACAATTTCAAAATTTCATTCCCCTGAGTGGACATATAGAACTAGAGGACCAAAGGTCCAGTGCTCTCGAGCTCCTGTTTTATTAACACAGTACAAATTTGACTTTTTAAGTAACACAAGAAGTAGCATATGCTTTAAATCAATTATTTTTCCTCTCAAAGATTGATTTATACTGAACAAAGCTTAAATTAGTTTGATAATTTTTTGCTGAATAAAATCAAATTGAATATGTTCGTAAGCACATAGCTAATTAGCATATCACAACATATACGCCTAGGGCAGCGACTTGAGAAAACGCTATTTTACCCAACCCTTACACAATCGTCAAAGATCAATTTTCTGTTGTGCATTTGAAAAGTCCTTCCATAAACTAAGTCAATTCAAGATTTTACAAAAATCAAACTTGAAATGCTAATTTTAGACGTAAAACGAACCCGAAAGTAAAATAGTGTATTATATTAAGACGATGACACCGCGACCACCGGTTTCACGTGAACATGAACAGCTGCTGCTTGGCTCTGATTGGTTCTTTAAACTTATTTTTTCCACAAGGACAATGTTATTTCTCTAGAAACGATTTTGCTGTTTTCGTGCCTCTAAGTGATATAGAGCTAAAAAGGATCACTTACCGGCGACACGTGCTGTATCGTTCACACAGCAAAAAAAGTGGAATGCTTACGGCTGACTACATTGTTGTTATATTCATCCGCACAGACACGAATGCATAAACAACTCACTAATCGAAAAATAGTTTAATCATGACAATTCATTTATTCATAATACATCGTAATCACTCCGGAATCATTACTACCAAAATGTATATTAGCCTTAAAATTATGGAACTATTTGTTCAGCGCGCATGCATACACGTGTGTGCTTCGCACGACAGGCAACATACACAACCGATTTCGAGGCATCGTCATAATAGCTCTCTCGTTCCTCGAGAGCTAACTAGGGGTCCAGGGACACCATGCCCACTTAGGAAGTGTTTTCAAATGCTCAACAATCTGAAAATTTCAAAATTTCATTCCCCTGAGTGGACATATAGAACTAGGGGTCCAGGGACACCATGCCCACTTGGGAAGTGGTTTTAAACGCTCAACAATCTAAAGATTTCAATATTCAATGCCCTCCGGTGACCATATACAGAAACCAATGACCTTGAAACCCACCACAATCATAGAACATGTCAGCAGCTACGATTTGTTATTGATTGTGATAACTTTAATAATATCAATTTAATTTGGAAATACTAAGTTATTCTATTATTCAACACCCCCTGGTGACCATATGCAAAACACAATGACCTTGAATCTTGCCACAATCATAGAACATGTCATGAACTACAACATTGCAATTGATCATGGTAACAAAATATGCCTAGGTAACAATCTTTTAAGGAAATACTGAGTTATTCTACTATTCAATGCATGGTGACCCCTGGTAACCATATAGAATAACTAATGTCCTTAAAACTGACCAAAATCATAGACAATGTCATGAGCTACAACTTTGCAATTGATTGTGGTAACAAAATATGTATAGGTACAAATATAATATAGAAATACTAAGTTATTGTATTATTCAACGCACCCTGGTGGCCATATACAAAATACAATCACCTTAGAACTCACCAATATCATAGAACACGTTATGAGCTACAACTTTCCAATTGATTGTGGTAACACAATATGCTTAGGTATCAATATTATGTGGAAAAACTTTTTCCCACCTACGAATGAGTACTGATGACACCAAGATGGCTGCCAATCGTGCCATAATTGGCCGATCAAAAATACCTGTCTTAGGTATAAAACATCCCATCCCTTTCTAAAGAATACTCATCATCAAATTCCAATGGAAATGGCAAACCAGTAGGAAGCTACAGGACTCAGAACTCGGGCCAAAATTGACATTTTTGAGCACTAAAAAGGTCATAGGACGGCCATCTTAAGTCCGATCGACCCAATATTTCTCAAGCTGATGTGCCCTTGATGGAATCAAATATATACGAAAGACGAAAAAAGTTCAAACATGTGTAAAAAGTGCTTATTTTGGGGAACAACAATGGCTGCTTGTCCGTCATCTTGATTCTGACAGGGCCAGTTTTGGAGCTCAAGATGTTTCAAGGGTAGATGCGTTTTCAACCTAAATATCAAGAATTGAAGCGTCTTCAAAACTTCCCAAAATAACTGGATTTTGTCTAAGGGCGGACAGGACGAATGGATGAACGAAAAGTGAACGCAATAGCCCGCTGGGACTTAAGTCCCAAGTGGGCTAAAAATTCCTTAAGCTTATACTTCCTCAGGGCTTATAGGAGCAGTTTAGTGAATGATAGGGGTTAATTATAATTAGCTTGCGCTTACTTGACATGATTACTTGAATATTTGTTCCCTCCACCAGGAAGCTTGATTTCTATTATCAATTTTTTCCATAAATCATTGGGATCTAAAAAAGTCTCCAATTGCTGTTTAGTAGCCGGACTTAGATTGCGAATAAATGTGTGTCTTGATAGGACAGATGTTCCTTCCATATTCTGGTACGTCTCTTAAATATAAAAACAACATACATATTAGATGGATGCATGGTGCTGTGGGCACCTTCATGATTTCTTCAATAAGTGCATATGTAGTTAAAGATCAAGTGTGCTAATTCATCAAAATTCTAATTATAATCTCACTGAATAGATAACTAACCCAGTGAATAACAGGTGCACGCATTTTCTGAACACACTCTGACTACTTGCTATGCGTTATCATTATTTTCATCAGAACTGTAATCATTTAGCAGAGCAGCCAACCCCTGACAATTGTTTTGAGGGACAGAGATCTGTATTTTTCAGGACAGCGATCAGTTTTTTTTAAGGGACATGCAAAAGTTTTAGCATCTCAGCTTAAAATCAAGCACTTATCTTGTGCTCAGGTGAGGAGAGCTGAATCCTGAATGAATGTTTCTTAAAATTCACAGACAGGAAATCTAACTCAATGCATGGGAAAGTTAAGTACTGACTACTTGCTCCAGTGTTCACTTGACGTATTAAATCATTCCTAAGTACCGTCTGCTAACGCCACAATGTTCACTTGCCTTATTATATAATGCTAGAGTACTGACTGCTAATGCCACAGTGAACACTTGCCTTAAATTATAAACAATCAGCGCAGTACAGCGCGGTAGGCCTAGCCAACAAGGAAAACACAACTACTACGATCATCAGTAGTGTTTCCTAAACCCCTATAAGGCATAGACCACATGCTGATGAATGTACCATACAGCAAAGACAGTCATATAAGATAAAGAGGGATAACTAACATTTCGAATACCATGTATATCAACTTGAAATGAGAAATTTGCGCTGGCTTGAATTCAGCATGTAACCCTTATGTCATTATCAGCGCTCAGTGCTTCATCTATCATTAAAAAAGGGCAGGGTGCTGATTTCAAATAAGGGCATTTGTGCCCGTGATTCCATTCGAGCAAGGGCATATAATAATGCACTCACGTCCGTTTTAGGGGCAACCTGCAATGTTCCCTATTGCATAGAATCGAGGTACCCCCTACTACAATTGAGGACTAGATATTATGTTTCACTCTGATTTTGCCATGAGTGATACACTTGACCACAGTACATCCTTACACCTATGCCTGTCAATGAACAAAAGTGAATCAATGATAGATAGGGCTTTCAAAATTATTTGGAAAACCAGTTGCAGACAAAAAATGGCAGAAAAAAGCAATCTCAAAAAGCAAATGATCGACGAAAATAGCCAGCTGTATAGTGTATAGGGCTAAATGAAATTGCATATTTTTAATCTTAGAAATATCAAATTAATTGATTTAAATCGATAGTGTTAGTGATTGGCAAGTAACTGTTGTAATTGGTAAGCAGCCAGCTTAAGAACACATTATTGCTATTAGGCTACACAAACTAATTGTCTCTGCAAGTCTCTCTGTGAGTTCACCGAACAAAGTTTTTCACCTTGTGTATATAAAATTTGTCTAATAGTCTAGATAAGAAGATCCAGAGCATCACGATGTGTTCAAAATGAAACAATCTAGGCCACGCGTCTGAGGCACGTTTTCACACGATGCACACTGACTACAGTACATTTAAATATGACCACTGACCACATGAGCCACTATCATTGATATCATGCGAGATATTTCATAGCCGTCGCAGGATTCTTACTAACAGTCGGATGCGACGGCTTATTTTGAAAGCCCTGACTCATTACTCGTGACTGACGAGGACAGGAGGGCAGACCTACCGCAAGTGATGAGGGCACAAGGGCGAGCATGGGACACATCTGGAGGGCACAAGGGCAGCTATTTTCGGTGGCGGGGCGGACCGCCCCTCCATTTTTGGCTAGATGAAGCACTGGCGCTATCCAGTACCAAACCCAGTAATGTCTGTGTGTATCATAAAAATAACAATTACAGAACTAATATCTAATAAAGGACCAATGGTCCAATGGCTCGCCAAACTGGTGTGAAGTAAAAAATTTGTCACGTAGGCTACCGGTATGCAAAAAATCATTTCACTGAAAATTAAACAAGAAAAAAATATATAAACTAGGGGTCCAGGGACACCTTGGAAAGTGGTTTCAAACGCTCAACAATCTAACAATTTCAATATTCAACGCCCCCTGGTGACCATATATAAAAACCAATGACCTTGAAACTCACCACAATCATAGCATATGTCAGCAGCTACGATTTTGTAATTGATTGCGATAAAAAAACATACTTCGTTAACAATTTAATATGGAAATACTAAGTAATTCTACTATTCAATGCCCCCTGGTGACCATATGCAAAACCCAATGACCTTGATACTAACCAAAATCAAAGAACATGTCATGAACTACAACTTTGCAATTGATCATAGCCTAGGTGTACCAATCTAATAAGGAAATACTAAATTATTATACTATTTAACGCCCCCTGGTGACCACATAGAATAACTAATGTCCTTAAAACTCACCACAATTATAGAACATGTCATGAGCTACAATCGATTGTGAGCTTTGCAATCGATTGTGGTGACAAATTATGCATAGGTACAAATATAATATAGAAATACTAAGTTATTGTATTATTCAACGCCCCTGGTGGCTATATACAATAAACTGCCCATGGGCAAAGTGTGGTTTACCTTGAAAGCTAGAGGTTGTTTGGAATAAGGGCATTGCTTGAAAAATCTTTTTAATTCGTGACTTCAAAGTTCCACAAGTTTATATTGTATTTTATCTTTCTTAAAGAATTATTTTGTAGTCAAATAAGACCAAAGATATACATTTGAATACGGTCCACGTCCAAAATTTTGTAGGGTACAGGTAGGCGCGGCAGGGAAACTATTTTATATTTTCAAAAAAAATATGTTTCTCAATATGAAAAAAATATTCAAATAAGGCCATCCCAAAATAATTGTCTGTTTGTTGTAACACCGACTCAACTTTTCAGGATGAGTCGGTAAGTAGGTAGAAATTTTTTTTAGCAAAATTTTTGGGCAAAAAAAAAATTTATCACCTTTTTTACATGGAAACAATATGGTAAAAATCATCTACGTTGTGGACGGGAAATTTGTCTAATAGCGTAGATTTCGGGAATTATTCTAAAATTATTACTTCGTCCAGAGCATCATCTCTGTGTTAAAAATGAAACAGTACATTGAATATGTGCACGCTTTTACGTTACCAGAGTTTCTCGAGAATTTGTGCTTGTAACGCCTCCAAATGTTTAGAAATATCCTGGAATCATCATCAAGTTGAAAGATAAGACTGTTGTGCGTTGTTTGATGTATAGTTTGTGGTGTTTAATACCTGAAACGGACAAGGTCTCCTCACTTTAATGCGCGCATTCGCCTGTAAACCGCGTCGAAACCATTTGCCGTGCTGGGTTATTTTGGCAGATTTTCTGGAGGAAAACGGCGATTTCGACGTGAAATATTCATCGTAGAGCGATAGTCATAGGCTCATTGAAAAAAGTAAGTCTTCTAGTTTGTATAAGAGTTTATTTCGTGTAAATCGGTTGAAAATTCGGGAAATGACAGTCGATTGAATTGGGAAAGTAATGTACAGATAGTTGATTTAGTTAGCTCTTTTTTATATAGGGATACTGGTATCATCCATTCATTATCAAATTGTGACAAGCCCCTGTGCAATGAGCATTTGAAATTCGCACGTATACGGCACCTATTCCAATGAAACGTACGCCATTCTATGGCTCTCCCATAATTATTTCAGTAGCGCCGGAATTCCCCGTATATCCCAAAAACAGCCAATCCCATTCGCTCGTAGAGACGACACCCCCAATCGAGGTCATTGCAATTTTATACGCGAGAGCTGACAAAGGTAAACCAAAAACCAATGACCTTGAAACTCAACAAATCATAGAACACGTTATAAGCCGATCGACCCAATTTTTCTTATGCAGATGGGCCCTTTGGGGATTCAAATATATATGAAAGATCAAGGTAATTGATCAAAGCGTCTTTAAAATTTCCCTCAAAAAATTCAAAAATGTGTAAAAAGTGCTGAATTTGCCGAACAACAATAGCTGCCTACGGACGGACGGACGAAAAGTGAACGCAATAGCCCGCTGGGACTAAAGTCCCAAGTGGGCTAAAAACCAATTACGAAATACATTTTTGCTTAATCCGTTCAATTCACCCATTAGTAGTGAAATTAGAGGCTAATGAACTTGCGTTTAAGAGTGTTAAAAATAGCTTTTAGCGTACGCATGATTATCGATCGGCCAGAGCGTTGACATAGGTTCGCTAACGCGAGCCAAAAATCAATGAATAGGCTATTTTTACGCCATTAAGCAGTCTTCAATTTTATATTTATGACGGTTGTCAATGCCCGTGCGAGACATAGATATCATCAGGGATATAACCCTATAGAATTAGTCATGCACCTAAGTGCGCATGTGCAATATAAATTAGCCAATCAGAATGAAGGAAATCTAGCTTGTCGTCAGACGACGATTTACGAATTAAAACAATCAACTGAAGATGCTAAAAAAACTCTTCAATGGTGAACGGAAAAAATGGACAAGGAAAAAATGGCTACGGAAAAAAAAGGCCAAGGAAGATTAAATAGAAAACTAACCATCATTTCATTGACTAAATAGAAATCAAATGCATTGATGTTTTGATATGTCACTTTTTGAGATTATTAGATCTATTTCTGGATTAGTTAGGTAAATTTATGATGAGCATATCTCACTTCGATGTTATCAGACACTATACCAGTTTGCTATATAAATTACCACACAATTTCAATGCATTTACCTTTGATGATTTAAGATAGCCTGTGCCCCAATAGTGTAACCGCACTTGCCAAAGATAGCCACTGTGCGGGTGAGTTCGAATAATAAATCCCTAAATGACACACTGACAATGTAATAGTATTTGAACTATGGATATGAACAATATATATTTTCAGTGAAGCATGCACAAATATAACAGTAATTTGCAGAATTTAGAAATTAAATGAAATAAGAAACCCAAAAAAATCAATTAAGATTAATATCGAACTTAAAGCGAAGTCTAAATTGAAAAGTCAGATTGAGAGTTCAAAGTTCAATACATACGGTACGCACGCAATTGTCGAATAAAAATTAACGGTCCTCGTGAACGATACGATTGAATTCGTTGTCTCCAATGCGCGATAAAAAGTTATTAACTACGGCAGAGTTTCCACGCTCAACGCTCGCGAACAAACAGACGGTTAACGCACTTAACTGAAATCAAAGTTGATTCCGCGTCAAGTCCCGGCGATGTTGAATCTCACTGAAGTTTTGCATTCAGTTGAATTTTGAAGTGAAGTTTTGCATTCCGTTGAATCTCGAAATGAAGTTTTGCATTCAGTTGAATCTGGAAGTGAAGTCACTCCTCCAAGCGAAATTAACGATTCATCAGTTCTCAGACTGATAACCGCAGTACTTTAGCATCTTTTACTTTGCGTGACTACGCAGCGCAAAAATATTTGTTAACTCTCATGTTGGTTAACAGTATGTAAAAAAGTTATTCTTAACTTTTAGTTACCATAACTAGGAATTAAAATAAAGTTACATACAGCTGCGCAAACCAGTTCTTGTCAGCTACCTCGATCCAATCATAGATAGGCCTAATAAATATCTTCCAATATTCCTCTAATTGATGTAGAGTTATAGTTGAACATCTCCAAAATAGTTTCAGTAATTTTAACTTTGATAATATAATAATTCCTGCTCTGCAAGTAATTTTCGTTAAGATTTTGGGAAGCCTCTTGAGGACCTTCCTCTCTGAAATTTTGATAACAACTCCCCGACTCCTGCCGCACCCAGTACCTCCCTCGAGTTTAACCTCAGATCCAAAATAGTTTCAGTAATTTTAACTTTAACAATATAATAATTCCTGCTTTCTGCAAGTAATTTTCGTTAAGATTTCGGGAAGCCTCTTGAGGACCTTCCTCTCTGAAATCTTGATAACAACTCCCCGACTCCTACCGCACCCAGTACCTCCCTGGAGTTCACCCTCAGATAGCCAAATAAAAGTTCCTATTTTCCAACTAGGGGTCCAGGGACACCATGCCCACTTGGGAAGTGGTTCCAAATGCTCAACAATCTAACAATTTCAATATTCAACGCCCCCTGGTGACCATATACAAAAACCAATGACCTTGGAACTCACCACAGTCATAGAAAATGTCAGCAGCTACGATTTTGTAATGGATTGTGATAACAAAATATGCCTCGTTACCAATTTAATATGGCAATACTAAGTTATTATACTATTCAACGCCCCCTGGTGACCATATTCAAAACCCAATGACCTCTAAACTCACCACAATCATAGAACATGCCATGAACTACAACTTTGCAATTGATCATGGTAACAAAATATGCCTAGGTACCAATATAATAAGGAAATACTAAGTTATTCTACTATTCAACGCCCCCTGGTGACCATATAGAAAAACTAATGTCCTTAAAACTCGCAACAATCATAGATGATGTCATGAGCTACAACTTTCCAATTGATTGTGGTTACAAAATATGCATAGGTACGAATATAATAAAGAAATGCGAAGATATTGTATTATTCAACGCTCCCCTGGTGGCCATATACGAAATCCAATTACCTTGAAACTCATAACGATCATAGAAAACATTGAGCTACAACTTTCTAATCGATTGTGGTAGCAAAATACGCTTAGGTATCAATATAATGTGGAAAAACTTTTTCCCACTTACGAATGACTACTGGTGACACCAAAATGGCCGCCAATTGCGTCATAATTGGCTGATGAAAAATACCTGTCTCAGGTATAAAACATCCCTTTCCAAAGAATACCCATCACAAATTGCAATGAGAAATGGCATATCAGTAGGAAGCTACAGGACTCAGAATTCGGGCCAAAATTAACATTTTTGGGCACTAAAAGGGTCATAGGACGGCCATCTTGAGTCCGATCGACCTAATTTTTGTTATGCTGATGAACCCTGGGGGGATTCACATATATCTGAAAGATCAAGGTAATTGATTGAAGCGTCTTCAAAATTACCCTAAAAAAATAGAACGATGACCACACTCGAACGTGGTGAACGGATAATAAGATAAAATCCCACTATTTACAGATTAAAAGAATCTAAAAACAAGAATTTATTTATTAAATCTAAAATATTAAAATATCTAAAATAATTCTTGTTTTTAAATTCTTTTAATCTGTAAATAGTGGGATTTTATCTTATTACCCTCAAAAAGTTCAAATATGTGTAAAAAGTGCTGATTTTGGCGAACAACAATGGCTGCCAGACGGCCATCTTGATTCTGACAGGGCCAGTTTTTGGGCTGAAGATGTGTCTAGGGTAGATACATGTGTAACCCAAATATCAAGACGTTACCTTGAAGCGTCTTCAAAACTTCCCAAAATAACTCGATTCCGTCTACGGACGGACGGACGAAAAGTGAACGCAATAGCCCGCTGGGACTAAGTCCCAAGTGGGCTTAAAAGTACTGATGCTACAGAAAACTTTACAAATGCATAGACTGCAAACTTATAGTAAAAATATTCTGCAACACTGGAATATTGAACCAATATTCAAAATAGAAAGAAATTCAATATTTTAATAGAACAATTTTTGCAAACAAGTTAATGTTACCCTTGTAGTAGAATTGATCTTTCAACTTTTCAGAAAAACAATGAAACCATTAATCAAAGTTTGCTCATTTCAGCTGGAAAGCACTCCCAACTAAGGTCAATGCGTGACTGGTGATACATATATGGCGTGTAGCATAGTTTGCGCTAGGAAACATTACTATAACTAAATACGTATAAAGATGATGTAAATATACGTATAAAATTGCTAATCTAAAAAATAAAGACACAGAGGACACGACTACAGGATGCTCAATAAACCTCCAAAATGCTTCTACGTCTGATTCGATACACGTTCACTTAGGTGGGCTACAATAGCTTACCAAGATGTTTTGAAATATTAATTTAGTTGATTTATTAAGTTTAAGTTTATCACTATTAAGTTTATCCATTGCCCACTTGCATGATAGTTCTTTCATGATAGTTCTTGATATATTCATCATATGTAATGAAATTAAATGTAAGTTCATCAAATTTCTGAACTCATTATACCGATTCTAATTGCTTTTAGCCCCATTAAAAATAAATGATATCATTTAATTGAAAGCCTAATGTTTATTAACATTGTCATTAGTTCTCATAAACTTGCCACGGCAAATATTCTAAACAAATCTTCACTTTAGATTTACCCATCCAATATGGCGTCTGGTTCAAAAATCGTGACGATCTCGAGACAATATCCAGGCTAAAAATCTACTTTCAAGAGGGCCGGCGGATATAATTTTGCCAATGGTGTTTCAAAATTTCTTAAACTTTAAACTTTGGTCATTGGCAATATCATTCAGTAGTCTGAGTAATTTACAGTTATCTCTCATTGTTAATACTGATTGTAAAAGTGTGTTTCATAGTTTCACGTTTCATTGGTATATTTCTGATATTATAAACTATGTAGTATTTCCATAATATAGCAGCTCAAGATAATCCTATTTACGATATTTCAAATTAGCATATCCCAATCTTGCACATTGTTTCATTACTATATTAAAAAGCCGGTTTTGTGTCTATAGATTTCTAAATCCAGTGTAGCAACCTTCTTATTTTAACTACCTTCAACAATCTCCCCAGTATCTCTGTCATGAAATATATTTATCTACATATTCATGTCAGTTGTTATGGATATAAAGGGCAGGGGCGGATCTAGACGGGAGCAAGCGGGGCACGTGCTCCTGTCGCAAACTCTGAGTGCCCTCTTTGAAAAAAGTGCGAAAAAAATTTTTCATTCTATAAAGTTCATTATCACATTGTTTCCATATCAATAAATTCCCATCTCTTAAAGAATTGTTGCAGAATGTCATTTCTATGTCTCAGGTGCCTGGAAATTGCATTAAAATGGGTTGAAATTCAAAAATTCAGACGCCTCGCGAACGCTTCGCGCCGTCGCCTGTCATGGATAGTGCCTTTTCTAATGAATTGCCCTTTTTTAATTCTGTGCTCTTGTCATTGTCTGCCTCTAGATCCGCCCCTGAAGGGTTGTTGCTACTATTATATTTGAAGTCAAGCCTTTGCTTACTGTGTTCACTCATGTGACATATTCTGTATAAAACTTGTCCAGAATGCAAATAAAGTTCAGTTCTGTAATAGCATACGATGTGTTGAGTCCTCTCTAGGTCTCTGCCGTATGAAGTGAAGACATGGTCCCTCGAATGCCAAAATTAGTAGAGAACCGATATGCAGCCGAGATGAGAATGTATTAGGATGGAGATAGAAACTGGTGCATTAGAAGATAGAAGTCGAAGCAGTAGAGAAGCAACGGGGAGACGAGAGTCAAAATGAGCGACGTCGATATCGAGAAAGTGAAGGTCGTCAGACGAGCCAACAGAGGAAGGGCAACTGTTTTACTCAAAGAATGCGATGCCCATGTTCGAGGAAATGCAGCTGTGAAGGCAAATGCAACTTTCGAGAATTTAGTAAGTAAGTATCAATACTTACAACAGTTAGATCAGAATGTGATAAACAATGCCACATTTCTTCAACTGATGCGTTAGAAGCGTATATCATGGAATCAGACGAATATCTTTCGAAGCTGAATTGTGGGATATATGAATCAGATTTGGCTGTAAAACAATTGAGTATCAATAGTGGAAAAGATGAATTATTCGATGCCGAGAACACTGGTTATGCCGAACGGGGTATTATACTACCGAAAATCGATTTAGTGAAATTCAATGGAGATATCTTAGAATGGAAAACATTTTGGGATCTTTTCAAAGCGTGCATACATAACAATAATAAGCTGAGTCCCATTCAGAAGTTCTCTCATTTGAAATCCGTTCTCCAAGGAGCCGCCAAGTTAACTGTTGAAGGCTTACTTCTTACAGGTTTAAACTATCAAAAGGCTATCGATTTGCTCAAAGCTCGTTTTGGACAAGAACATAAAAATTGTTCAAAAGCTCATAGATTCTCTAGTTGAGATTCCAGAACCTAGTTATAATGTTATGTCAATGCGTAGGTTTTATGATAAGTTTGAATCATATATCAGGGGTCTAGAGTCCCTCAATAAATCACCAGATTCTAAAGGCACTATGCTAGTTCCAATATTGCTAGTTGTCTATAGAAATTAAACGTGATTTGGCTAGAACCCATGGTGACTGTGAATGGGATATTGAGAATCTCATGGCTTCAATTCTATGAGAAGTAATGGTGATGGAGGCTGGTATGTTATATAGACTCAATACCACGAGTATTGGTACTGCTTTGCAATTGGTATCTAGTACCGTCATCGGCAAAAACAGGCAACACAAAGGAAGCACTTTTACAATTAAATATTTTTTTGTTCCAATAAGCATTACTCTACTGATTAACCTACCGTTAAAGATGTAGAATCAAGGTGTAAAATTGTGGAACAGAATCGTCTGTGTTATAATTGTTTACAAAAATCACATGTAGTTGCTGATTGCCGGTCTCCCAAGAGGTGCCTCAAATGTCATAGAAAACACCACACGAGCATTTGTGCTTATTGTTAAGTGACTAATCCATCCACGAATCCATCAACAACTGTAAAATCCTTGAATACTAAGGAGACACCTCAAGGGACGGTCCACAACTCTAATGTACAATGGGAATCAGTTACTGGCCAGTATTCTGTTTTTGCAGGGATAAACTGAGACAAACCCTCCTAAAAACTGCAGTCGCTGATGGATGTAACCATGAGTCAGGGGAAATCACACCCGGCCATATTATGTTCGACGAAGGATCACAACGTACTTATATATGTTTACTACTAGCTCAAACCTTAAAACTAAAGCCCGTGGGTAAGGAAGGCGTTTAAGTGCGGATCTGCACTTTTACCCGGCTTTAGGTACTTACTAGACTACTCAAGTCCCCGATATTAATTATGGAGATATCACGTGAAATACTTAGGCCTTAGTCAGTAACCTGACTGTGGTTTAGTTTCACGATCGGATATTTTCACAAACCACAGTCAGGAATGGGAAGGTCATTTTTCAATGAAATCGTATTGAGTCAATTTGACTCATGAGTAATTTGCCTGGCATTTTCTGGTTTTTTGAGATATCCGTCTAATTTTTGTTGTAATCAACGCACAACAGATTCGTAGTTTGTTTGATACCGATAACACCTCACCTGACTATCTTAATCCACGTGCAAATCGGCCATAAATTAACGTCGATTCAACGGCGGCCATTTTGAAAATGTGTGGAGGGTGCTGGCACCTGTGGACTGAGGCCAGGACCACAACACAAACTAACGAAACGAAACGACGAAATTCAAAAAATTAAGAAATCAACACTTATTCACATTTTTCTTTAACCAGAATTTATTTTTGCATTATTTATTATGGAAAACACGAAGATTTGAAATATAAGTTGGAAAACCATCAAAAATAAAAATTGTCGTTTCGTCTTGGAAGTTTTATATAAATCCTTGTAGGTCACGTTGTCTATCATGCCACATGAATGCAATACAGAGAAATGGCGGCCAATGGCAAAATTAATGGAGAAATTAATTAATTTCTCAAAATAATGTTGATTAATCGCTTGAAACATACATAAAATTGGATTATTTCGAAAGTTAACTGTGTTAGTTTGTGAATAAAGCCATTAATTGTGGACTGATGTGAATAGAAAGTATATTTTTGAAGTGTTTCTTTTTTCAACCGTGTTTTGGCCCTTGTCATCCCTAACGTTGGTATAAGCCCTTCCGATTATTAAAAGCTTACCAGCAACGATAAGGTAACTCGCTACGGTGCAATTTAAGAATAGGGGACTATAGAGGGTGGTAGCTCCCTATAGATGGTACCTGGCGATACTTAGCAATCAAAAAGGGAAAGAGAGAACGTGGCTTTGGGGCGGACAACTCTACAGTTCTACACCTCCACAACAGGCAAATATAAAGAGAGAACGTGGCTTTGGGGCGGACAACTCTACAGTTCTACACCTCCACAACAGGCAAATATAAAGAGAGAACGTGGCTTTGGCACAGACAACTCTACAGCTATACACCTCAACAACTGGCAAATATAAAGAGAGAACGTGGCTTTGGTACATACAACTCTACAGCTATACACCTCCACAACTGGCAAATATAAAGAGAGAACGTGGCTTTGGTACAGACAACTCTACAGCTATACACATCAACAACTGGCAAATATAAATATATAGTCGAGGTACACGTGGTACATGTACAGACAACTCTACAGCTCTACGACTACACCTCAAAAAATGTTGAACAGATTAAGATAAAAGATGAGTGAGTGTACAGTATACAGTGTACTGTGTACTGTGAGTGAGTGTGTACGGTGAGAGTGGGCGTGTACTGTGAGTGACAGTGTTTGAGTGTGAGTGACTGTGAGCGTGTACGGTGAGTGTGTACTGTGAGTGTCAGTGAGTGAGAGTGTTTGAGTGAGAGTGTACTGTGAGTGTCAGTGACTGTAAGCGTGTACGTTACTGTGAGAGTGAGTGTACTGTGAGAGTGAGTGTATAGTTTGAGTGCGAGTGAGAATGAGAGTGTCTAGTGTGAGTGTAAGTGTGTACTGTGAGTGTGTACGGTACTGGAGTGTGTGTTATGATCGTAGGTTTGATTGCTTATTTAATCTGATGCATTAAATTTGATGATTGTATTAATTGTGTTTTATGTACCGTACGGGGGGGGGGGGGGGGGGTTGGGAATATCTACACCAAGTCCTTGTTCTTTGGGATGTGAATTGGGAATGTGGCGGTGCCCCCTTATTTGTTGTCTCTTCATTTTTGTGTGGTGTCTGATTTTGTCACCGTAATGCTGTTTTCCATTTATCGAAAGAACAGGTGTTAAATTACAGGTTGAAATTGTATCATTGGCTGTTTTTCTGTTGCGCCCGCTGAACACCCCGCTTCACATGATGGTAGTCAGACGGTTTTTGGTGGTAATTAGTGTGACATCATGGTGGGCCGTGTTCGTTTATTTGTGAGTATATTGACGGATTAGTTTGGGTTGTTTTGGTTTCTAAGTAACGGTAGTCTATTACTTTGACCAAAAATCGTCGGCTGTTGTAGTAATTAATGCAAATTACAGTGGAGGTAACTATTTAGATGGCGGGTTGATATAAGTTGTGTTTACAACCTAGTCCCCTATTCTTGAATCTTACCCTACTTAGGTAGGTATGTTCATGTCCGCGCGGGGCGCCTTTATCGATTGTGACAACCATTATTGATTAGGAAAAGTGTGATGCGCGTTTTTACTACGCGTTTTGATATCGCGTAGTAAAATCATTCATAAAAGATGTCTATCAATGCAAATGAGCTGAAATCTTTCGGAATCAACCAATAAGCTCGATCTTTATCACTTGGGGGTTGGTTTAGTGTATAAATCCGCATTTTAGTCGAAGAAAATAGAAATCGAAAAATACCCTTTTTCAAGTGCAAAATTCGTCAGCTTTGGACCTGGAATAAGCGACGAATCATCAGGAATCGGAAGGTTTAGGATCTTAAAATTCAAATACTGAAGACCGTATGATTTTATTTCGTGTCAGGGCTGAGCGATCGCTGCCGGAAAAGTCGATGTCTAAGTTTTGCGTTGAAGCGAGCGATACAAAATGGCGGCCGGCACTTGTTATTGAATGACGATGGGCCGCGTTGCTCGTGATGAGATCAATATGTAACAATTATTCATCGGTCTACCGGTGAATTATTGTATTTATTTTCCGATTCATAATTATTCATCACTATATTTCTGAATATTAGGACAGATTAAGCGAAATGATGGGTAAAAAAATTTTTTTTGCGCGCGCGGACCGCCACTACGCTCCCGTGAGTAAAGCGGCTGTTGAAAGAGGGTGGCGTCTAATGGGATGAATTGAGGCTTGTGATGGGCAAAAATAGAGGCACATGATGGAACAGTGAGGCTCCCGAGGGGATTTTCCAAACGCAGCAAAATTGAAATATATATAAAATATTGTTGAAATTTAGCTCAAAACAAAACAAATGGATTATTATTTAGTTATTATTAGTAGTATTATTACTATTGCTTGGTTTATGTTTCTAACCTGATTGATTTTACTATGATATCATGAATATATTTCAAATTTCAGCGTTTTGAGCTAGGCCAAGCCTAATTTTCTGCTTTTCTTAACTAAAATACATTTAACAAATATATATAAAATTGGTATATTTAAATCAATTTGCAATAGGAGCCTATGGCTATAGACCTAACTGACAGGCCTTGATAATCATGTTTATTCATTTCAAAAATTATGAAGTTAAAAAAATAATTTCATCTGAAATCATATCAATATTTCTCAATATTTCACATTTTTTCTTGCCGTTACCATGGAAACCTAATAATAATAATAATCTATATAATAAAAGATATTCCTAGATAAACTTAGGCCAAATAAAAAAAATTAGTTGTTTATCGTCCTTTTTTCCAAAAAGCTTGGGTCGGCCGGGAGGTTTTTTTTTTTTTTTTATTTTAGATCGAGTGTTGAAAATGATATACGATTGATAAAATAAAGCATGTTTTCCATCGACTGGATGTGTGGCGCCACAAGCGATAGAAATACAATTCAATTCATAGAACTTTATTAACTTAGATTTTAAAATCGATCTAAATATGCTCCACAACCGGAAATCCACGCTGTGTACGCTCCATAACCGAATATTGACTTCAATTTGTTATTCAGTGAACGTACTTCGTCGATCGATGAATCGTTTCGTTTGCTGCTATACTGTCCTACAATCGACATGAAACGGTAGCTATGGCAAATATTTTCGATTGGAACCAAAATAGAACACAAAAATAAAAAAATAAAAATTTGGTCGGGTATTTTTCGTAGGGTCGGGCGGGGACGATAAACAACTAATTTTTTTTATTTGGCCTTAGGGCAAACATAAACTATTGATAACTAGTTATTCTATCCCCTTTATACATGATAACTTTTGATAAAACATTGATATTTTCATTATTTTACCATTTTTCGGCTGGTTTCCATGGAAACCGTAGGCATTTGGGATCAGATAAAAATTTTGGGTCTTTCAACTGTCACCTGAAAGTGCTATGAGTGTATTGCTCTTTAAATTTCTAGTCTATCTCTTTTAGTTTAAGAGATATTGAAGTTTGTTTACAGGAAATATATATATAATACAAAATGGCGGCGACCATGTAGGACGTGCGAGTTAGCGCTCCGTTTATATTCAACTAGGAACAGCATTCTTCAACCCACGAGTGAAGGTATTAACACTAACTTATGTAATAGCATCTCTGTCATGTCGCTGATAACATTGGAGATAACAGGCAGTCTGTACTAGGACATAACAGGATAATTTCGATAATTTCGAAGCAGTTAGCATCTCGTAGTGGCGGCCATATTGATTTTTAAGAGTCGAATACAACATGCCGGCAGGTAATAATCCACCGGGGAAGAACTCCAATAAAGGTAAACGTGGCCGGTCGAGTGGCTCAGACACCAATACTAACACCCCGGTCAGGAAATCAATTGAAGCGAGTGATGCAGCACCAGCTGAAGTGGATGAAAACAGCTTTGAATCGGAGAACAGCACGGAGGTACCCATGAATACTTTACTTTGCGAATTCAGAGGCCTAAAAACCTCGCTAGAATACAAAATTGACTCCAAAATAGACTCATTGAAAAACGAGTTGCAAGTATTTATGGAACATCAGATTACTGCACTCAAGGGCGAATTACGTGCCGATTTTAACAGGGAAATCGAAAACGCCGAAAAGAAATTAATGTCCGAAATAGACAGCGTAAGGTCATCAATCCCTCAGCAAATTAAGGAGAACTGTCAGTTTAATCAATTAGAGGAACGAGCGATCGAACTGGAAGCAAGGTCACGGAGAAATAATCTAGTGTTCCTAAGGGTTCCTGAAGAACAAAACGAGGACTGTGAATTGGTTATCAAAAATATACTCAAGCATACACTACATATTAATAGCGAACACGTCGATAGAATGGTGTTTCAACGGGCGCATAGAAACCCGAACGGAAATCGTAATTATCAGCGAACAATAACTGTAGCGTTTCGAGACTACAAAGATCGAGAAATGGTACATCGCGCACGTTTCAACGACATAAACAAACGTTACCGTATTATTGAAGACTTCCCATTGGAAATTCGAAACTGCGTAATGCGCGGGTTACATTAGATACGGACAGCGGAATAAATGAGGCGACCAAGTAATGTAGTAATGTAAATAATTCTGTAGATTTACGTAGCGATAGCAAATACAATTCACTTAACTTATGTTTCTTAAATATCAAAGGTTTATTTAGTAGAAATAGGAGCATTAGAGTATGTAAACTTGATACACCTGAAATGAAACAGGTCTTTAATAAATCAGATTTTATCCTGTTAGCTGAGACCTGGAATTCATCTGATAATATTTTTCCAGTGCCCCACGGTTTTTCATATTTGCAAAGGGTTAGGAAAAAGAGTCCGCGTGCACGGCGAAATTCTGGCGGACTTTTATTTTTCTTTAAAAGCGAATTCACTGATGGAATAGCATCCCTCCCTAGTAATCATCCTGATATCATGTGGATCAAATTGTGTAAAAATTATTTCTCTCTTGAAAAAGATATGATAATCTGTTTAATATATATCTCATGTGATAACCATAATACAGTGGATTTCTTTAACGATCTTACTTGTAATATACTTACACATCAATTAGATAGTCACGTCATGATTATTGGTGACCTCAATGGAAGAACAAATGCTCATCCTGGTTTGACCCCTCCTCAAAATGGGAACATCCCTGACCTCAATATCGATCTTGATGTATACAACTTACTTGAATATAGTACTTATTATAATGTAGAACGAGTGTCACAAGATAATGTAGTTAGACTGGATGTAAGAGGTCAAAATTTGATTGAGCTTTGTGCTGGATGTAGTCTGTTAATTCTCAATGGTAGAGCATTTGGTGATAAAACCCTTGGTAAATTTACGTGTCATCACCCTCTAGGTAAAAGTGTGGTTGACTACATACTATGTGATTATGATATACTTTCACAACTATGTGATTTCCATATATCGGAGGAACTCCCTTTTTCTGATCACGCCATGCTACATGTATCTATCAATTTGTTATCACAGTATGATAACACAGTAACCAATGAGGCAGCCGGACAAAATAATAGCCCAAACCAAACAACATGTCTGAAATTTCGGTGGCGTAAACAACGAGAAGGCGTAGTTGTTGAACAGCTCGAGACTAATGATACTCAACAGAGATTATTTGATGTACTAAATGATGCTATCTTGCATGCTGATAGTAATGAGTCAATTAATAAGGCAGTTGACAAGTTCTCTCAATACCTACAAGAAATAGTGAATAATGTACATGGCTCTGTCACCTCGTATAGGGTCAACAGAAAAAATAAGTCATCCTGGTATGACGACTCATGTAAAAGAGCCAGAAACCAATTTAGTCGGGCATCCCGCCGCTTTCGTCTGCATGCATCAAATGTAAATCGTATCCTTTTAAGAGAAGCTCGAATAAACTATAAGACATCTATAAGTAAAGCGAAAGAAAATTTTGATAACAATAATTTACAAGATTTGTTAGATTCATTAGACAACAATAATCATAGAGATCTGTGGACAAAATTTAAAGGTTCTACACCTGAATGTAAACTACCTGATTTAAACAGTTTATTTAATCCTTTCAAAAACCTCTCCTCTGCAGACAACCCAGTTGAACATGATGCCAATATCGATCAGACTGCCCATATATTGGATGGCCCAATTAGTGCTGAGGAAGTTCAACGTGCAATTAAGAAATTAAAAAGAAATAAGTCATCTGGGATTGATGGATTGAAAGGGGAACTATTTATTGTAGCAGGTGAATCGATTTTAAGTCAATTAACTATTCTATTTAATTTAATTTTTGAGAGTGGCATATACCCTGAAAGTTGGAGTATGGGATATATAGTACCAGTCCATAAGAAGGGGCCCACTTCTAATGCGAATAACTTTAGAGGTATTACTATACTGTCTGTTTTTGGAAAGTTGTTCTCAACCATACTAAATACAAGATTAACTTCCTGGTGTGAGGCTTTCTCAGTTCTCTCAGAATCACAAGCAGGTTTTAGACCATCATACAGCACCATAGACCAAATGTTTGTCCTAAATTCAGTTATAAATCATTTTATTAGTAAGGGTAACCAAGTCTATGCTGCTTTCATAGATTTTTCTAAAGCTTTTGACTTAGTTGATCGGTCAATTCTGATGAACCAACTCCAAAGTAACGGGCTATCCGGTAAAATCCTTAGAATAATACATTCTATGTATAGAACAACGAAATCGTGTGTAAAGCAGTATAACAATTTCACTGAGTACTTTGTATGTAACATTGGAGTAAGACAGGGAGAGTGTTTATCTCCTCTTCTTTTTAATCTTTTTATCAATGACATGGAAGAACATGTTAAAAGCAATGATTATGATGGAATCGACTTAGGTACATTCAAACTCTTATTATTTTTATATGCTGATGATACGGTTATACTCGCCGAGACGCCAGAAGGACTTCAATGTGCCCTTGATAATATTTCTAATTACTGTCATGTAATGCATATCGGAATTAATTATGAAAAAACGAAAATTGTCGTCTTTAGAAAAGCTGTCAATGTAAGAAACTTTGTTTGGAAGATTGATGGACAAGTAATAGAAAGTGTAAACTGTTTTACATACTTAGGTATGGATTTCAATTTCAATGGAAAACATAATGTAACTATCAACAGTCTGGCGTCTCGGGGAGTATCAGCATACTATAATTTCAGAAAATACCTTCTGCAGTATCCAAAAGTCACACCCAGGCTAGCCATTAAATTTTTTGACAGCCTCGTGGTACCTGTCTTAACTTATGGCTGCCAAATATGGGGTTTCAAAGAACAAAGAAAACTAGAGAGAATCCCTCTCAAATTTTATAAATACCTCCTGGGAGTTAAAAACTCAACACCTAGTCAGCCAGCCAATCATGGAAAATTCGACAATCACAGAATTTTTTGTTACAGCTTGGCATCAGAGCTCATTTGATAGCAGAGTATGTGGGCTCTCATGTGTGGTGGATGCCTTTTACAATTTTTTCGTTTTTTGGCCTACAGGGGGCGTTAAAGTCAGACATTTTGAAATTAAAACATCTTCATTTTCATTCGTCAAGGAAATACACTTTAAACTACTTTTGCTAAATAATTCGAATATCTCATCTTAGGTTTGGAGTAATTTTACAATCTAAACCTTTTCTGAGTTGGGGGATTGCAGCGCATATAGCGCAACGTTAATTTTATGCATACATTCATTTGTTACCTAGTTACAGCAGCAACAATCGTGTAATATTCACTTGAAAATAGCAATTTCATATGAAATATTCATTTTAAAGGTTATTAGCTCAAATAGTGATGTTGTTAATGTTTTTTGTTGATTATTTTGATATTTCTTTAAACTTACTTATAACTCGTATGTACTTGGTCAATATCGGGATTAACTATTTATTGGTTTCTATGGTAACAGCAATTCAAATCTGCGTTCTTCATCCGTCAGGTACCGGTATTTTGGGCGTTGGGTCTTTCGTGACATTCCAAATGTTCTCAAACTTGCCTAAAGTCTTCGGCCATGTATTGGACCGCTTATTACTACGTCTTGCTAACAATTGAATTGCAACAATGGTAACCATTGTTGCAATTGCAGAAATATCGGGTAATTTGTCCACATTCTTGACGTAACCAATGGATTAATTGAGGATGTGTTTATCTAAAACCATATCTAATCTTTTTTCTTTATAATTTTAAAATCATTCCATATTCGTTCACGAGTAAATTATAACTAAACGTTGTCACCATGGAAACCATACATTATATGCGTTTATTTGAAAAAATTCTTTTTTTCCCATATCTTTTGAACCCTTTCACCAAATTTGTCGAATGAAAGCTCATTTTTGAGGCAATTTCTTGAATTTTCTTTACTTCTAGGGCATGACATTAATGATTCTAACGTTGGAGTGTCTTGAATGATTTTTGTCAGGATATATGCTGTTCAGTGAAAATGATTGTCTTTCGAATAATAGACACTTCATTATCACCAAAACTTGTGTCAATGAAATATTTCATAGTTGTAGCTTGACTGATCAATTTTTGATGAAGAAATTGCAACAGCTTCAATAATTGTCAGAGTTGGCTTGAAAATGTCATGAAGAAGGAATGAGACTCTATGATTAGGAAAAGATGGGATTCAATAGTTGAGGAAGGGTGGAATTCTAAGATATTTGAGTGGATAATAGGCCTTATAACTAATAGGTAGGCAGGCCTCATATAATACTTATATATAATACTATTTGATTTTGTCAATGTATGGACATTTTTGTTGCTGAAAACCCCAAATCATTATCACTATGTTATATAGACCAAGCACGGCCCGGGCCTGGCCAGCAATAGTTTCTAAATCATAAGCGAAATGACGCAGTTGAGGCGGTAGGGTTTGAATAATTTGCTCGATCTCTAGAAAACCTTTAATTATACAGCGTAAGCAGCTTGCACTAATTCCTTTGTCTTTTTGTCTAAAGTCATGTTTCTTCACTGACTGATAGTCGGTGGACCCGTGTTTAAATCTGCAGACTTAGGCCTGTACATGGGTTTGGAGGAACCCCCTTATAGGTGAACTTGCCCATTTCAAATTTTCAACGTTCAAAAAACCTTCCACATTCCGTGTCCGACATGTGATCCGTATACCATTCACATTACTAAGTTCGTTGACGTAGTTTTAATAACCAGAATCAATTAAAATGTTGTCAAAGTGGTATATAGGGCACAATAGCAGACTAAAAAGGTCTTCGGGCTAATAATAATAATAATTATAATAATAATAATAATAATAATAAACATTTATAAGGCGCCTGTTTCTTAAAAGATAAGCTCACAGGCGCACTGCAATGGTTCATAGTCACTAAATATAGGCACGTTGAAAGAGTAGATGTTTTAGTGAACGTTTAAACTGGTTGACATCGTGAATATTACGCAGGTGGTTATCAATGTTATTCCAAAGGGAGGCAGCAACTACAGTAAATGAACGTCCACTAAAAGTACTTAGGTTGTAATGGGCTGGAGACAGTAAATTTTGAGATGATGATCTTAGTGCACGAACTGGATTGTACTGAACGAGTAGATCTTTCAAGTAGACTGGAGCCAACAAGTGGAGGCACTTAAAAACAAGGAGAATAACTTTGAACTCTTTGCGCTGTTTCACAGGCAACCAGTGAAGGGACCTAAGCACAGGTATTATATGCTCATATTTCTTTGTTTTGGTGACAATACGAGCGGCACAGTTCTGTATTAATTGCAGTCTATGAAGAGAAGAAAAAGACGATCCTGCCAAGCATACAGTAGTCAATCCTCTACCAAACTAGGGACTGCATCAACAGTTTCGCAGCCGCATCAGACAAGTAGTCCCGGATGCTACCTATCGCCCTAAGATAATAGGACGTAGCACAGACAACACTACTAACATGTGCCTCCATATTGAGCTGAGGATCAAAAATTACTCCAAGATTTCGGATAGGTTTATTCGATAACGGAATCTCAAAGTCGTCAGTCGCGAATACTACGTATGTTGATTGAACGCAGTATATGCATTGTTCCAAACAACATTGCCTCGAACTTATCCACATTGCACATCAACTTATTGTCAATAAGCCACTTGTTGACTTGAGAACATGTAAGCTCGATAACATTTACTTGTCTACTGATGTCCAATGATTTGCATTTGATTGCCATATACAGTTGACCATCGTCCACAAAACCATGACGTGAAACTTTGCTATCCTCAAATAACTGCACTAAGGGCAATATATAAATGAGGAACAATAGTGGCCCCAGCACGGAGCCTTGGGGCACACCATACTCAACTTTACAGAAATCAGAGTAATGTCCGTTGATAACGACACGATGCGTTCGATTCTCAAGGTACGATATTAACCACTGAAGTGCTGAACCACGAATACCGAGCACTACCTGAAGTCGATTTACAAGGATGAGATGGTCCACAGTATCGAAGGCAGCACTCAGGTCTAAAAGGAAAAGTATGGCAGCACCATCAGCGTCAACCATGTTACGAATGTCACTCTGAACCTTGACAAGAGCTGCCTCGGTGCTGTGACAGGTTTTGTACACAGACTGGTAATTATCATGTAAATTGTTAGCATCCATATAAGCGGTTATACGAGCAGCGTCAACACGCTCCAGTACCTTGGAGATAAACGGGGGGTTACTGACTGGACGGTAGTTTTTGAGAACGGAAGTATCTAAGCTCTGTTTTTTAATGAGCGGGGTTATCAACACAGTCTTCATAGACACGGAAACGTATCCTTCCAACAACGGTCTGTTAATAATGTCCAAATAGAGAGGAATGACAGCAGGTAGGATGGCTCTCAGCATCCAAGTAGGCAAAGCATCAAGCTCACATGACTTACTTGGCGATCACCCTATTATTGATACAAGCTCTTTCTCCAAGACTGGCTCAAATTCCGCTAACTCACAATCTCCGAAATGCATCGTTTCAGGACCCAAACACGAGTCTGAGAAAGATAGTTTAATCCTCTCAATTTTGTCAGCAAAGAAAGTTGCAAATCTATTTGCAAGTTCTTCCCAATCATCACTATCTGGCAGCTTTCTACTAACATCTTTCAGAAGAAGTTCATCAAACACTTTCTGCATAGCTTTTCCATCCGAACCCTGCATCACTAATCCTGGTATTGTAGTACTGCGTCTTGGAATGCTTTATAAGATTATTATAATGCAATTTGGCAGTATGGAAAATTTCGGGCTAAAGTATTTTTACAAGAGGAGGTAGATAATTTTGTACAAAATGGTACATTCAGTCGTTCCTAGTTCCATAAAAGCAAGAAAGGGCACTTTGAGTCCCTATCAATATCAAAAGTAGAAAGATGCATTACAACGTCATATAGCCCGTGCAAACTATCAAGCAAAAATGCATGTTCAGCATGTCCTGAATTGGTTTCTTGTAAATGCAAGACTGATTGCAGCCGCGCCAACTGTAAATGCAGAAAGAATTATGTCACTTGTACATCTGCATGTGGCTGTTGCCACAAAAACTGCCTAGATAATGATAAACTAGGGGTCCAGGGACACCATGCCCACTAGGGAAGTGGTTCCAAATGCTCAACAATCTACAATTTCAATATTCCCCCTGGTGACCATATGCAAAAACCAATGACCTTGAAACTCAATACAATCATAAAACATGTCAGCAGCTACGATTTTGTAATTGATTGTGATAACAAAATATGCCTCGTTACCAATTTAATATGGAAATACTAAGTTATTCTACTATTCAACGCCCCCTGGTGACCATATTCAAAACCCAATGACCTTGAAACTCACCACAATCATAGAACACGTCACGAACTATAACTTGGTAATTGATCATGGTAACAAAATATGCCTAGGTACCAATATAATAAGGAGATACTAAGTTATTCTACTATTCAACGCCCCCTGGTGACCATATAGAATAACTAATGGCCTTAAAACTTGCGACAATCATAGATGATGTCATGAACTACAACTTTGCAATTGATTGTGGTTACAAAATATGCATTGATACGAATATAATATAGAAATACTAAGATATTGTATTAATAAACGCCCCCTGGTGGCCATATACAAAAACCAATGACCTTGAAACTCACCACAATCATAGAACACACATAGAGCTCATGGTTATGAGCTACAAGTTACTAATTGATTGTGGTAACAAAATACGCTTAGGTATCAATATAATGTGGAAAAACTTTTTCCCACCTACGAATGAGTAGTGATGACACCAAAATGGCCGCCAATTGCGTCATAATTGGCTGATAAAAAATACCTGTCTCAGGTATAAAACATCCCTTTTCAATGAATACCCATCACAAATTGCAATGAGAAATGGCAAACCAGTAGGGAGCTACAGCACTCAGAATTCAGGCCAAAATTGACATTTTTGGGCACTAAAAAGGTCATAGGACGGTCATCTTGAGTCCGATCGACCCAATTTTTGTTATGCTGATGGGCCCTGGGGGGTATTCACATACATCCGAAAGATCAAGGTAATTGATCAAAGCGTCTTCAAAATTTCCCTCAATAAGTTCAAAAATGTGTAAAAAGTGTTGATTTTAGCGAACAACAATGGCTGACAGTCGGCCATCTTGATTCTTACAGGGCCAGTTTTTCGGCTGAAAAGTAGTCACGAAAAGTGAACGCAATAGCCCGCTGGGACTAAAGTCCCAAGTGGGCTAAAAAGTAAATTGCAGTTAAGGGAATATTAGTTTTACTAAAGGTTAACTAGTATCATCCCCTAGAAGTAAGGAAAATTCAAGGAATTGCCTCAAAAATGAGCTTTCATTCGACAAATTCGGTGAAAGGGTTCAAAAGATATGGGAGAAAATCTTATGGGAAAAAAAGAATTTTTTCAAATAAACGCATATAATGTATGGTTACCATGGTGACAACGTTTAGTTATAATTTACTCGTGAACGAATATGGAATGATTTCAAAATTTTAAAGAAAAGAGATTAGATATGGTTTTATATTAACACATCCTCAATTAATCCATTGGTGACGTTAAGAATGTGGACAAATTACGCGATTTTTCTGCAATTGCAACAATGGTTACCATTGTTGCAATTCAATTGTTAGCAAGACGTAGTAATAAGCGGTCCAATACATGGCCGAAGACTTTAGGCAAGTTTGAGAACATTTGGAATGTCACGAAAGACCCAACGCCCAAAATACCGGTACCTGACGGATGAAGAACGCAGATTTGAATTGCTGTTACCATAGAAACCAATAAACAGTTAATCCCGATATTGACCAAGTACATACGAGTTATAAGTAAGTTTAAAGAAATATCAAAATAATCAACAAAAAACATTAACAACATCACTATTTGAGCTAATAACCTTTAAAATGAATATTTCATATGAAATTGCTATTTTCAAGTGAATATTACACGATTGTTGCTGCTGTAACTAGGTAACAAATGAACGTATGCATAAAATTAACGTTGTGCTATATGCGCTGCAATCCCCCAACTCAGAAAAGGTTTAGATTGTAAAATTACTCCAAACCTAAGATGAGATATTCGAATTATTTAGCAAAAGTAGTTTAAAGTGTATTTCCTTGACGAATGAAAATGAAGATGTTTTAATTTCAAAATGTCTGACTTTAACGCCCCCTGTAGGCCAAAAAACGAAAAAATTGTAAAAGGCATCCACCACACATGATAGCCCACATGCTCTGCTATCAAATGAGCCCGGATGCCAAGCTGTAACAAAAAATGCCGTGATCGTCGAATTTTAGGATAGTTTTTTAAGGTTGGCTGGCTGACTAACCTGATAACTTTGTATTTAGTGAAATTGGTAAATATCCAATACATATTCAGCATCGAATGCTAATTGTGAAATATTGGCTTAATATACTTAAAACTAAACCCGAGAAACTAAGCTGATGTACAATCAAATGTTAGATGATATCATACGTGATCACCGTGTAATTAATTGGGCTTCTTTGGTTAGAGATCTATTAAATGGCCTAGGATATGGTCAATTCTGGTTAGACCAGCAAGTTGACAACAAAAAGTGGTTCCTGCACTCAATCGAGGTTAGAATGCTTGATCAGTTCAAACAGCAATGGCATACTTTTTTACAAAACTCATCTAAAGCAAAATACTTTCGTGAATTCAAGAAGGGAGTAATCTATGAATCATATCTAGATTTACCTAAGGAGGTACGCACAAAGATTGCAAGGCTTAGATGTTCTAGTCATGATCTGTTAGTCGAAACTGGACGCTGGGCCAGACCTAAGATACCTTATAATAATCGTATTTGCAAATGTTGTAATCTGAATGAAATCGAGGACGAGTACCATTTTGTTTTAATATGTCCTGCATACTATGGTTTAAGACTAAGTTATATATCGAGATCTTACTGGACAAATCCGAACATAGAAAAATTCATCCACCTAATTTCCAGCAGTAGTAGGCCTAAATTATATAATCTTTCCACTTTTCTTAGGAAAGCCTTTAATATTCGGCTTCAACTATTAAATGGGTAATCCAACTATGTACAGTGTGACCACATAGATATATGCCATGTATGTCATAAATCTATGTGGAAAGGCTTTCAATCGCCTTTGGTATATATTATGTATTCAATGTATTTATATACTTGAGTTATTATTTATTCAATGCATTTATATACTTGAATTATTTACCCGCCATACATTATCATGTAATTGTGTCATATCATAAAAAAAATTTATATTTTTTTGATATAATAAACTAATAATAATAATAATATTGCCTTCTTAGATCACAGTTTTTCTTGTGTATTGAAACATGAAGACACTTTTCGCTCAAATTTTCAAACTTCAATTTGCGGTAAGATTCAAGAATAGGGGACTAGTGGTTAGGATTAGGGTTAGGATTAGGGTTAGGGTTAGGTTTAGTTCCCTAATTATCATTAATTACTATATACATCACTATCATTATATATCATCATTATCAATTACTAATATTATTACTTAATTGATAACTATCACTACATATATTACTATAGTCCCCTATTCTTGAATCGCACCCAATTTGCGATATCTCAAAAACTACTGAAGATAATTCAAAAATTTAAAAGCATTTTGTTATTTGAGCCCTCCCCATTCCAACAAGCTTTCTTTCAGTAAGATTGGAGCTATTTGAATTTTTTATGGATATAGCCACAGGGGTTTGGCGATGGGCTTGGATTTTATTTCCGGGTTATTGATAATCTCGCGAGAATGGCGCTAAATATGAACTGCGAATAAATTCGAAATATCACAGAAATACCTTGTGTTTATATTGTTTATTTATCCGCTATAAAGTTTCGATAAACAATTGGTCGTTAAGAATCATTATCAGACGGTCGTCACGCTACTATATAAAAGAACAAGGGATGAAACGCCTTCAGAGTTGTGCCAGCCAGAAAGTTGGGACAGTCACGTGACATTCTGATGATGTCATCACATTTAAAACTTTAACATGAAAAGTTAACATATTCACAGACCGGTATCAATTGTCAGATTATGATTCATATGAAATTAATAATTTATAAAGAATAAATTGTGATCAAATATATAATTCATAGAAAACCAATTCATTTGAATGTAAGTTATTCTCAAATATTTTTCGTATCATAGTTTCCATCTTAGATGCTTCGGGTTTGCATTCATTCAAATAAGAAGCGCGACTGTCACGTGACTGTCCCAACTTTCTGGCTGGCACGAATTGAACTGCGTTTCATCCCTTGTTATTTTATATAGTAGCGTGACGACCGTCTGATAATGATCCTTAACGACCAATTGTTTATCGGAACTTAATAGCGGATAAATAAACAATATAAACACAAGGTATTTCTATAATATTTTGAATCTATTCGCAGTTCATATTTAGCGCCATTCTCGCGAGATTATCAACAACCCGGAAATAAAATCCAAGCCCATCGCCAAACCCCTTTGGATATAGCTAACTTAGGCCTACGCAATCATGGGACAATAATTGTGAAGATCTGAAGCCAGGATAAGCAAAAAGCTGCGGATCGGCACCTACCGCAAAAAGAAACAACCAAATCCAAGTTTAATAATCGTATCGAACTGCCTGTATTAATTTGTTCGCATGTTGAGCGCTGCAAGTTGAGCAACAAAATTTATTTCTTTGACAAGCTCAACGACCTTGGGAGTAGTGTAGTAAAAATTTCCGGTTTCGTCGAAATTTGGCGCTAATTTTGAATCACCTATATACGGAAGACCCTAGGTGACATACGAGATAATTTTTTTCATAATTTCGACATATTAAGTCGAATTTCGACTTATTAAGTCGAAATTCGACTTATTATAAAAATTATCTCATATGTCAACTAGGGGCTTCCTAGTCAGTAACCTGTCTGTGGTTTAGTTTCACAATCGGATATTTTCACAAACCACAGATGGTATAAGCCCATCCGATTATAAAAAGCTTTACCACCAACGATGAGGTAACTAACTAGGGGCTTCCGTACCTAGGTGACATATGAGATAATTTCTTTCATAATTTCGACTTATTAAGTCGAATTTCGACATAATAAGTCGAATTTCGACATAATAAGTCGAATTTCGTGTTAATTAAGTCGAATTTCGACTTAATAAGTCGAAATTCGACATGAAAATAAAACTCGAAATTCGACTTAATTAACACGAAATTCGACTTAATAAGTCGAAATTCGACATGAAAATAAAACTCGAAATTCGACTTAATTAACCCGAAATTCGACTTATTATGTCAAAATTCGACTTAATAAGTCAAAATTGTCACCTAGGGGCTTCCGTATGTTTGACAAGTTTCATTATGATTGAAAATGAAATTATATACAATTTGACTATTCAAGTTAGTACCTACCAGGGTAGGCCTATGCATATTTTGGCACCACAATCAATTGTACAGTGGAACCTCGTTATAACGAACATATTTTCTGGTCTCCTGAAGTTTGCTGTAACGAGGTTCCACTGTACATGTAGCTCATGACATCACTGAGATTGATTTTGGTGAGTTTAAAGATCATTGATTTCTGCATTTGTTTACCAGGGGGCGTTGAATATATTAAACTTGTCAGATTTTCAAGCATTTCACCAAGTGCATCCCTAGTTGCGTTATATTTCTCAGTCGTTTTTCATTTTTCATAGGTTTGTCCAAGCTGGCACACCTACGATATTATTCAGAAATCAAATTCCAACAAGTATCGAAGAAGTTCTCCGAGGACTCTCTTCACCAATTGACCGAGACGGCAAAAAAATGTGATTAACGTGACACGAGAGAAGGTGCTCGATGGGGCATACAGAGGATTCTCCCGTGAATCATTCAGTGCTAATAATTTACTGAGCGTAAAATTCCATGGAGAGCAAGGTATAGACACGGGTGGTCTTTCCAGAGAGTTCCTCCGGCTTGCCCTGATACAGTTATCAAGGAGCAATCTGTTTACGGGCTCAGAAAATAAGAAGTTTTTAGAGCTTGATGCAAAAGGTAAGAATATATATTTGTCCAGAAACAAATTACTTTTGCCAGTGGCTTCAATCTCGATCGATTCCAATAGTTAGTGTTATATATGCAAAATGATTTGTGATATACAAGTCGTTTCCTATCAATGTTAATATCTTTGTAGCTCTTGATAAGGAACGCTATATAATTGCTGGTAAACTCGTTGTACTATGTGGTACATGGAGGGCCGTTGCCCCAGTTCCTCCACCCACAGATGTATGAACATGTGAGTGGAGGATATGCAAAGATTAAAATTGACGATGTACCGGACACAGATGTCAGAGCAAAAATGAAAGCGGTAGGTTTTTACATTGATATTTTAGGCCAAAAAAATGATGCCTTGTTTCTCATGATTTTGAAATCCCGCCCGCATCGGAAAAATTATCGGCAAATTATCGATGAAAATAAAGTCCTCCCTCCCGCATCATAGCTCGAAAATAAATGTGTTTTTATAAACATTAAAATCCGCCCGCCCGCATCTATATAATAAGCATATCGTCATCTTTTTATCATTTTATTTCTCTGTGAACGTATCGAGAAAAGTTGATCGTATAAATATCATCGGCACCACTGGTGACTCGAACCCATATCAATGGAGTCGGTTACCGTAGGCCTATGTCAAATGCCTTCCGGGTTTGATTTCTGGCGTGATTCTCATTTCGAAGCGATTTCTCTTTTATTTTTCGTGCACGATGTTGATATCTGTTCAAAGCAGTGATTTTCCAGTGAAATAGAAATAAAAACACTACCTCCCGCATATCTGAAGAGAATATGTCAGAGGGATATTTTCATTGTTATAATAAAAATAAAAAGACACCTCCCGCATCTCAAAAACATTCAAACAGTTCTTTTTATTTCTACTTTAAAAAAAAAAGTACATAAAAATAAAAACCGCCCGCCCTCGTCATGGTAAAAAGCATAAGTGTGATGAGAAACAAGGCATTATTTTTTTGGCCTTACCATTTGATAAAATCTGTTGACTAAACTACTTTGGGTGTCAAAACTGAATGAATTGTTTTTCAAGCCCCGATAGTGGTGGCCATTGGCTTACGAGTCGCTGGCGAGTTCCAACCAATTCCTTCTCACAAATTAGTTTAAGATGGTATGTTACTATTTTGTAGCTTGCTAACGCAACAGACAAAGAATCTCTGCGTCATGCAGTAGATGATGCCATTGACATTCTGATCTTAAAATAGGGATTGTCCCCATTATTTATTTATTTGGCAGGTAAATTTTGTTTGATTTTTCGATTGAGTGTCCCTTACAGACCCACCACACCTGCCGGGAGCGAAACAGGGGGTTTGATTTTGAAATCGGAAAACGAAGTACAGATATAGATGTGTGATCGGCGGTCGAGTTAACAGAATATTCTAAAATCGAAGTACATAATTGGAAATTCGGTTCCGGTTCATCCAAACAATCTTCCATTCAGTCTGAACCGGCAAGCGACTGATTGGGATGAATTTTTCTGGCTGCCTAATTTAATACAATGAGATTCTGGAAATAGCTATATTACAAGATCATTTTGTCCATTTTTATATTTTTTGGTCGTTTTCTACGTGTAAATAGTCCGATAGTTTATTGTGGTTTTTTTTTCTCGGGTAGATGTTGATGTAGAAGTTCTCTAAGTTGATGATCCCACGTGTTGACTAGATAGGAAGAAAGCACATTTCGAAACGCAAATTTTCCAGATGAGAGTATGGCCCTGGGGTATCCGAAGTGTAGTTGTATGACATCGACGGTGCAGCTCCAATGAGGATGGGTTTCTCCGTCAAGGGGTGCGCAGTTGGTACTTCACATCTGGTGCTGAATTTGCCTAAAAGTATAAGTTTTACACTGGGAGCAGTTATGTGTTTCTAATATACAGTGAGTTAGGTCCGTGAATGTATCGCAATCAAACGGACAGTGCTATGCGTATTGATAGACCGTCAGTAAGAAAGCGGCACAGACACGTGAATATTGAATACATGTTTGTACACTTACATATATACAGTCTTGATCGGGTTTTATTTACATTGTCACGATTAGGTTTTTGGTAGCTTTTAATGAGACTGATGTCAAGAGGCAACTTTCCAGTCACCATTGCGCGTAGATAGACTGAGCTTGCTATCCTAAGGTCACAAACGGAGGCAGCGTTCCAGCTATCGTGGCAATGAGACTGAGTTTACAGTCAAAACATCAGAAACAGTAAACTAATAAACTAATGCGTATGTGATGATATAGAGCAAAAGTGGTCAGACAGTTCTATGCGTATTGATAGACCGTCATCCCTGTTCGATCTAAATCAGAACATACCTCAAGTGTCAAAGTCGGGATATGTAGGTGTAAGTAATAAAAAAAGGCGTTGGGTTTAATTAATAGACTACGCTAATGGTGTCGATTGTGATTCTGTTTACTACGTTCAGTCCGTTTGCATCCAGGTGTATAAGTACATTGTTAAGAGTCCAAATATGAAGGTTTTGTTGAAGCATGATTTCTTGGTTTAGGCGATCTATTAGCGAGTTTTTGAAATAAATTATTGTGTTCATGCGGCCAGAGCCTTGTTCTAAATTGTAGTGATTTTTGTACAAAATGGTACGGAAGCCCCTAGGTGACATATGAGATAATTTGTTTTATAATTTCGACTTATTAAGTCGAATTTCGACATAATAAGTCGAATTTCGACTTAAGAAGTCGAATTTCGACTTAATAAGTCGAATTTCGACATAATAAGTCGAATTTCGTGTTAATTAAGTCGAATTTCGACTTAATAAGTCGAAAATCGACATGAAAATAAAACTCGAAATTCGACTTAATTAACTCGAAATTCGACTTGTTATGTCGAATTTCGACTTATTAAGTCAAAATTCGACTTAATTAACACGAAATTCGACTTATTATGTCGAAATTCGACTTATTATGTCGAAATTCGACTTAATAAGTCGAAATTGTGAAAAAACTTTCTCGTATGTCACCTAGGCTAGGGGCTTCCGTAAAATGGATTGTGCGAGAAACAAAAGGTATTTCGCGAGTGTGCGTTTGAAGAAATCTCTTTCTATTGTTTTAGTAATTCCTGTGTAGACGATGTCTTGAGTGATATTTATTGGTGTGTCTAGTATGCGTTGAATGATTGGTTGTATAGATGAATATAATTGCTGTGCTTCTGTGCATGAGAATACTACATGGTCATTCGTTGCCGCGCGTCCACAAATTTTACAATTTGGATCAGTTTTTATTTTCCAAAGTACTAGTTTTGAAGCTGTTGCCAGAGTGTTATGCAGTAATTTCCAATGAATATCACTAAATCGTCTATCAATATGTTTATTATAAACTTCATTCCAAATTTCCGGCCAGTTCAGATCAGCATTTAACATTTCAGTAATTTTGGTTTGCCCTATCGGTGTGATTTGATGGAGATTTTTTAATAATAGAATTCGATAAATTTGAGATGATAAAAGTTTTCCTATAGTACACACTATATTACCAAATTGTACATAGATTTTTGGTAATTCATCGGGATCTAAATTTTGGTCAGACAGAATTAGTTGCCTGTGTTTGTTGTCTGTATTTAATGTTTTGTAAGTCGAGACCTCCGTGTTCGATCTTTTTATGTATTATGTCTTTACTGACAAGGCGTTTTCCATTATCCCATAGGAAATTGATGATTTTTGGTTCAAAGATTTTGATATATTTATCTGGAATTGGAAAAATCTCGGAAGTGTACCATAATATAGGTAGTATAAAAGAGTTTATGACAACCTTTTTGCCATGTAAAGATCATTTAGTTTGGCGCCAAAGATTTATGATATTTTGAATTTTATTTATTTTCGGATTCCAGTTTAAATCATCAGTATTTTCATTGCCGAAATGAATTCCATAAATTTTCATTGATTTCTTCCAATTTAAGTCTAAAGGTTCATCGTTTCTAGCTTTCCAAGATCCTATCCACATACACTCAGTTTTATCTTTATTAATTTTTGCACCTGATGCTCTTTCAAACAGAGTTAAGGTTGTAAGGACTTGATTCAATGATTCTAAGTCGGTTAGACATAATGTAGTGTCATCTGCAAATTGTTTGATTTTAATTTCTGTGTCATCTGGTAGTTTTACTCCTTTGATATTGTTGTTTTCGCGTATTTTAATTGCTAATGGTTCCGCTGCTATTATGTAGAGTATTGCGCTCATATGGCATCCCTGTCTTACGCCTCTTTCTAAGGTGAAGGGTTTAGTTAAGAAGCCGTTACTTTTAATTCTGGATTTTGGATTTGAATAGCAAGTCTTGATGTACCGAATTAGATTTCCTCCAAAACCGAAAGATTCTAAAGTTTTAAACATATATTGCCAGTCAACACGATCAAAAGCTTTCATTTGATCGATGGTCACTAAAAATGTTTCTAAATTATCATTATTAACGTAATCAATTAAGTCTCTTATGATATGACCATTGTCTTGAATTCGACGTCCCTTTACGCTACATGTCTGGTCTGGGTGTATTATGTCTGTTAGACAGTTAATTAATCTGTTAGCGAGAACTTTTGTGAATATTTTGTAATCTGTACATAGTAATGAGATTGGTCTCCAATTTTTCAAGTCTGTTTTGTCATTTTTCTTATGAATTAATGAAATAATACCAGTTTGCATTGATTTAGAAAGTCTATTTTCTTGTATACACGCATGTACTAATTGTAGAAAGTCATTTTGGAGAGTATGCCAAAATATTCTATAAAATTCAATAGGTAGTCCGTCTATACCAGGGGATTTATTATTTTGGAAAGATTTGACTGAATTTGTTAATTCATCGATATCTATTACGGAGTCATGCTAGAGTTTCTTTTGATTAGAAATTTTAGGTAGATTACTCAGGAATAGATTTTGGGTTCCTAAATCCGTTTCTTCTTTTCTATATAAGTCTTTATAAAATTTTATTTGAATTTTTTCAATGTCTTTTTGACCAGTTTTAATTTCACCCAGATTATTTTTGAGAGTCCTGATGTGATTCTTTTTAGCGCGTTGTTTTTCATAATTTGCGAAGAAGGTACTTGTTTTCTCCCGAAATTCTCTCCACTCAATTTTAGATCTTATCATTGCACTTTTTGCTTTTTCAATGTCGAAGTCACGAATACGCTTGGTAAGATATTCAATTTGATTTTGGTTAGTGTTTACTCCTAAATCAGAAAGTTTTTCGAGAATGAATAATTCAGATTCTAATGATTTCTTAAGATTGTTTTTAATTCTGCGGAGTTCTAATGCAAATTTTATAGATCTTTGTTTTATTTGAATTTTGCCCTCTTCCCACCATTCAATAATCGATTCATAAAACTGTTTGTGATTTTGCCATTGATTCCAAAATTCTGTTATCATAGTGATGTAATTAGGGTTTTTAAGTAGTTCTTTGTTGAGATGCCAGTATCCCTTGCCACGTTTGACTTGAGAAGTGTTAATTGTCAATTCGACTATCTTGTGATCGGAATGAATAGAGTTGATATGTTTCACCTGTTCTATGTCTGGCTGTAAAGTGTCTGATACATAGAATCGATCTATTCTTGTTTTAATGACGTTGTTATTGCGTTTTGCTACTCGAGAGAAAGCTGGTGTGTCTGGGTTTTTAAGTCTGTAAGCGTCTGTTAATCTGTTTTGTTGACATAAATTAGCTAATTGTTCTGAACCACTACGTATTGATGATTTGACGGATGTTGAATCACGATCTATGGGACTTTCTATACAATTAAAGTCTCCGGCTATTATTGTATGCTCATTAGGGTTTATATTAAGATAATTACTGATATAGCTTATGAAGATTTTCCTATCACGTTCCTTATTTGGGGCATATATGTTAACGATATTGTAAATTTGGCTGAATAGGGATATTTTCAAGGATATCAATCTCCCTTGTCTATCTACAGTCTTATTTAAAATTGTATAGTCTAAAGATTTTCGAATACCAATGGTTACCCCACATTTTATTTCGTTTATAATATTAGATATAATTTCAAAATCTTTCCTCAAGGGCTTAAATATTTTTTGTACTTCATAGTCATTCGATATGTGAGTTTCTTGAAGTAAAATGATATCATAGTTTTTAAGTCTTTCAAAAATGCCAAAAATTCGAGCATTCGAGTAAACTAAGCCGTTGCAATTTAGTGATAGTAATCTAATACGTTCTAACACGTCCGCCATTTTATGTCTCATTTGCCTACATTAGTAAAACGTTATGAATACCTCACCTTAAGTAGTTTTTTTGGTCTTTGATTTAGTTCCATTCTTTGTTTGATTCCTTTTCTGCATTCGGACTGGTGCTGGTGGCGCAGTGCTTGGTTTTGTTGTTTTTGCAGCAACTTCGCACGTATCGTCCGTGTCACTTTCTTCGTGTTCGTTTTTTGTTGGCTTCTGTACGTCGAGTATTGGTGAGCTTTCTCCTTCCGAGGGCGGCTTTGATTTTTGTGATTTTTTCGGAGTTTGTACCAGTTCAGTTGGGGAGGGTGGCCTCTTCCTCGACTCCTCAGTGACAACATCCACTTCTGTCGTCGCTTCATCCTTCTCCTCCGTTGCCTCCGCTGGTGTTGGGTTTCTTCTTTTCATCGATTGTAAAGAAACAGCCTGCCGAAAGTGGAGTTGACGGCATCGATCTGGTGTATGGGTTGGGTGGGTACATGTAACATTGCACTCAACCCAGGTATGGTTAAATTGTCCGCATATAGCGCAATGTTCGGGCTGTCCGTTATAGTAGACCCGTACAAGGAGTAAACCATAACGTTTGGAATCCAGAGTAATGTTTCTCGGGATTGGCGATGTAATTGCCACCTCCAGTACGCGTTTCTCCCCGTTCTGGAAAGTTGTTTTTCCTATCGTCGGGTGATAGGATCCCGTAAGAATGTTTCCATATGGCCGGATCATCTTATCTACCGCTTCATGAGGGCAGATCGCCGGAATACCCTCGATTCTGACAATGGTTGGTGTTTCAAGTGCCGATCGGAAATTTATCGTTGCTCCTCTGAATGTAATCCCGTGTTTTTTTAGAATTTCGCACTTCTCCGGGGAACCACAGAATACTCCTACGTTATAAGCGTTGAAATCGATCACTTTTTCAACGCACTGCCGAGCTGTATCGTCAGTCGCCAGAATTTCACAGATTTGTGAAGTATCAAGTTTGTTATACTGTACCCTAATCTTAGGGATCAGTAAGAAATTTTCGAAATCCTGAGCCATCGAATTATCGTATTTAAATGCTTTCGCCTGGTGTAAAGCCATACTGAGTTGAAGACTGGTTTAAAGGTCGATTGAAACGAGCGCGCCGAAAGTACGTCTGTACAGTAGGAGTGTCGCGGAATTGACATTCTAGCGCTAGTAGGATTTCTTCCTATAAACAGCCTAGAAGAAGCTGTCCAAAGCGAAAGCAATGTTGCACACTGGTACATTTTTCAAAGAACTAACTCTGCTATTGAACAGTAAGTCTTTTCCATCCTCCTTTCCATTGAGTAAAATTCACTGTAAAGAATTATCAGTCAAATGTTGTACTTTCAATGCATGGAGAGTTTAATAAGATGTAAAATGTTAAAAATCTGAAATGAATCCGCAAATGAACTACTGTAATCAAACTGAGATTCGAGAAATCACTTGCAGTAATGATGTTCTCTGTTTTTCAGGTTCAAAAGTGGTTTGGAAACCTTAGGGTTTTTAATGGCGGTACAAGAAAACCGAAATCTCATGCGAGAGGTTTTTTCTGGAACCCATTCATAGTCTTGATGCCAATCAGATACTAGATATGTTCCAGACACCAGAATTAAGCCCGGAAGGTTCAAATAAAAGGAGGGCCGAGTCTGATACACTAGCATATTGGTATGATTTTGTCGAGCATCTGGGAGGTACGCATAGTCAAATTCCCCTTATCATTATTTATCTGATTATCTATATCCATTGGCATTACTTGTAAGTAGTTAAGGCATTGTTTCAAACACATACATGTACATATATTTCTTTTTCAGAACGTGGTTTCCTGGAAGACCTTCTTATATTCACTACAGGGTTGGCACGCCCCCAACTCTTGGATTTGATCCACCAGTGTGTATACGGTTTCGACATCCATCGGATGGAAATGATGAGTGGACAAGAAACTACCCTATTGCAAATACCTGCGCCAATATTTTGCATTTACCAGTTCTAAGCGAATACGACGAATTTCAGCAAAACATGCTTGCTGCGATTCTTAGTTGTCTGTCTTTTACGGACAAATGAACACATAACAATTACTGCACAATCATGTACTGCACAGTTATGTACCGTATGCATTTCATTGTGTTCTTAACTACTCTGAGTTCAGAGGCTGACCCGAAATTAATAGTCGCTACCTAGCCTGCAATCTTAATTTTTACCCCGCTTTCGAATTCATTAATTTTTTATCATTTGTTTAGTTTATACATTAAATATCTATAAACATTGTTGAAATTTTAAAAGCGTATGCATGTTTATATATTATAGTTTTTTAAGATGGGTTGTGAATCAGTATTTTAATAGCAATATTTTTGTTTTCATGACAATAATTTGAAAAAGCCAGCTTTCAAATTTAATTCTTTCTTATAATTTGTTTAGTTAATTCAATAGAATATCTGTTGACAGTGTAGAAATTATAGAACAGTATGCATGATTATAGATTATATTTTTGTATCAATTCTTTCGTAATCATCAGTGGCTACTTTGGACCCGTTTTTCAGTTTTGTAGAGATCTTTTCTGAACAAATCAGTTCTATGCATGATCAAATAAAAAGTTTGGTTCATTCAATTAATTGTTTTTTGCTTATATTGTGGGCTGAAATTTGCGCTTTCAGAAATTTGATACAGACATTCATACAGACTAACCTGATTGTATGACTCTAAAATTGGTCAGATTTGTAAGGCTACGCAAGTCAACGGATACCAGAGTACAATGAACCCCTGTCTGAAACTGAGGACTGTATTGTTTCTGTTAAAACCAGACACCCTAAATACATGCACATTTAAGACAGTAATATAAAATCGGCCACTTATTTTTGATTGTGAAAATCAACACATTACAAAGTTGACTATTAGAAAGTTGAACTTAAACAAGCATCCTACTAATTTCCTGCCTCAAAAAGTTGTACAGTTCTACAGTATCATATGCATCGCTGGGAATATGATAATTGTGATCCTGCATGATTTCCATCACAGCATCTAGTATGGCTGGATCTTTGCATGTGACATCGTCCTTTAGTATACAATCTTCAGCACACGCATCTATTTCAGCTCGCGTCAACGGTCCCCGAAGCACATCCCCGCCACCAAACAGCTCAGGGTACTTATAAAGTTGCGCGGGGACTCCTGATATAATATGATTTCCAGACATTTTTCGGATTGTATGGGAATTCCATTCGTCGGCTACTTGGTCCATAGCATCCTAATTTTGAAACAAAGAAAATAAATGGAGAGTAATTACATAAAAATGATTATCCAAGATCATTTGACATTAAAGGGCAAACCAACCTGAAATATAGCTGCAAAGCAGCGATAACGGGTTTTCTGCACAGTCTTAGAATCCTGTTCAACGGTGGATTTCAACAAAGCATTTGATAAGGCTCAACATCAGCCATTACTAAACAGGCTATTAGGAAACAGTATCAATGATAGGTCGCCCAAATGGCTCAGCAGTTATCTCTGAACGGAAACTTGTAACCGAAATCAACGGAACGCCTCATCTTGGAATGAGACGGTCTAACTAGTGGAGTCACGCAAGGTAGTATCCTAAGTCGTCTTCTGTTTAATGTCCTGACAAATGACATACACAGTAATCCAAAATATACCAGACCGAGTAAATTTCCAAAACGACCTTAATACACTGTTCGACCAAAAAACTTAATGTTCCGACAAAACCACGGGTGACAAAACCAAAATTATGAATTGTCGCGGGTGACAAAACCAAAATATTGAATTGTCACGGGCGATAAAACCAAAATAATGAATTGTCGGGGGCGATAAAACCAAAATATTGAATTGTCGCGGGCGATAAAACCAAAATAATGAATTGTCGCGGACGACAAAAACAAAATATTGAATTGTTGCGTGCGACAAAACCAAAATAATGAATTGTCGCGAGCGACAAAACCAAACTAGGGGTCCAGGGACACCATGCTCACTTGGGAAGTGGTTTCAAATGCTCAACAATCTAACAATTTCAATACATAACGCCCTCTAGTGACCATATACAAAAACCAATGACCTTGAAACCCACCACAATCATAGAACATGTCAGCAGCTATGATTTTGTAATCGATTGTGATAACAAAATATGCCTCGTTACCAATTTAATATGGAAATACTAAGTTATTCTACTATTTAACGCCCCCTGGTGACCATATGCAAAACCCAATGACCTTAAAACTGACCCCAATCGTAGTACATGTCATGAAATACAACTTTGCAATTGATCATAGTAACAAAATATGCCTAGGTACCAATCTAATGAGGAAATACTAAGCCATTCTACTATTCAACGCCCCCTGGTGACTATATGGAATAACTAATGTCCTTAAAAACTCACCACAATCATAGACGATGTCATGAACTACAACTTTGCAATTGATCATGGTAACAAAATATGCCTTGGTACAAATATAGCAATACTAAGTTATTGTATTATTCAACGCCCCCTGATGGCCACATACAAAAACCAATGACCTTGAAACTCACCAAAATCATAGAACACGTTATGGGCTACAACTTTCCAATTGAATATAGTAACACAATATGCTTAGGTATCAATTTAATGTGGAAAAACTTTTTCCCACCTACGAATGAGTACTGATGAAACCAAGATGGCCGCCAATTGCGTCATAATTGGCTGATCAAAGATACCTGTCCCAGGTATAAAACATCCCTCTCTGAAGAATACCCATCAGCAATTGCAATGAGAAATGGCAAACCAGTAGGAAGCTACGTGACCTAGAATTCTGGCCAAAATTGACATTTTTGGGCACTAAAAAGGTCATAGGACGGCCATCTTGAGTCAGATCGACCCAATTTTCTTATGCTGATGGGCCTTTGGTAGATTCAAATATAAACGAATGATCAAGGTAATTGATCAAAGCGTCTTCAAAATTTCCCACGAAAACTTCGAAAATGTTTAAAAAGTGCCGATTTTGGCAAACAACAATGGCTGCCAGTCGGCCATCTTGAATCTGACAGGGCCAGTTTTTGGGCTGACGATGTGTCTAGGGTAGATACATGTATAAACCAAATATCAAGACATTACCTTGAAGCGTCTTCAAAACTTCCCAAAATAACTGGATTCCGTCTATGGACGGACGGACGGACGAAAAGTGAACGCAATAGCCCGCTGGGACTAAAGTCCCAAGTGGACTGAAAAATAATTGTCGCGGGCGACAAAACCAAAATATTGAATTGTCGCGGGCGCAAAACCAAACTAATGAATTGTCGCGGGCGATAAAACCAAACTAATGAATTGTCGCGGGCGATAAAACAAAAATATTGAATCGTCGCGGGCGATAAAACCAAAATAATGAATCGTCTCGGGCGACAAAAACAAAATATTGAATCGTCGCGGGCGACAAAATCAAAATAATGAATTGTCGCGGGCGACAAAACCAAAATAATGAATTGTCGCGGGCGATAAAACCAAAATAATGAATTGTCGCGGGCGATAAAACTAAAATAATGAATTGTCTCGGGCGACAAAACAAATATAATGAATTGTCGTGGGCGATAAAACCAAAATAATGAATTATCGTGGGCGATAAAACCAAAATATTGAATTGTCACGGTTGATAAAACCAAAATAATGAATTTTCGCGGGCGACAAAACCAAAATATTGAATTGTCGCGGGCGACAAAACCAAAATATTGAATTGTCGCGGGTGACAAAACCAAAATAATGAATTGTCGCAGGAGACAAAACCAAAATAATGAATTATCGCGGGCGATAAAACCAAAATATTGAATTGTCGCGGGCGATAAAATCAAAATATTAAATTGTCGCGGGTGACTAAACCAAAAAAGAAAAATTTCGCGGGCGACAAAAACAAAATATAAAACCAAAATAATGAATTGTCGCGGGCGACAAAACCAAAATAATGCATTGTCGCTGGCGATCAAACTAAAGTAATGAATTGTCGTGGGCGATAAAACCAAAATAATGAATTTTCGCGGGCGACAAAATCAAAATCATTGTTTTGTCGCGTTATTTTAGTTTTGTCGTAATGTCGCCCTTATTTGCATATTCGTGTTATTTATCTTATCAGCCACCATACTAAAGCTTTAAGGTCACCTAAAACTCGATAAACACTTCAAGCGACACAGCGAACGATCTCCTTTCCCCCACAGCGAACGCTTACTCCGAATGTCAAGTGTGAGTCCAGCATACGGATAGGAGTGTGTTATATACTTGTATTTAGTAAATACCTTGTGGATTTGACAATGATCGGTATGTACTGTAGGAAATATAGAGTATTGATGGTATTGATAAAGAGGGCCGCGGCCGAATAAAGTAATATGTTCTTTAATTTTGATACCTCGTCGACATAACAGCTTTTCTCCGCTATATCTCTTCGGCGTGTTTAGTTTAGGCCTACGACTCCCCGGTACACTTATGATTTATCTTAGTAAAAACACGGTAAATTTGGTAAAGAAAAATAGGTATCGCTAAATTAACTGCTTGACGCCCGCAGCCAAATCACTGGTAGTAATAAATTAATTTGTACTCGATTTGATTCTCAGAATGAGAGAAACTCGCAGCTGATTCCCGGAACGACGATGTAGTGACACACGTCGATTTGTCGATGTTTACGGCTCGACAGTGCTTTTAAAATCTAAAGTAGTAAATTTCCTGTGTATCAGTAATATAATTTGATGAGGAAAATGGGTTACTGTTAAAATTAGTTTTTAAAAAACCGCGACAGATTGTGCAATCTTTCGGTAATAAATTTGTTAATTTATGCTAGAATTGATAATCGATGTGACAAGAAACGTGCGGTAGATTTCGGAAAGACGACTTAGAAAAATATGTCGGCTCTTTGAATGGGGCTCAATTTTCGAAGTTTACGGCCCGACAGTGCTTTTGTAACGTTGATTCTTCAAAATTCGCATGGAGTATTTGTAGATCGAACTGAGCTGAATGATATCAGACGGATTGTATCGGCAACAGCGGTAATGTAAAAAAGCCTATGTACTTTTGACAAAAAATGTGTGGAAAAAAATTATAATAATAATAATAATAAGAAACACGCGAATCTCAATAGGGTTTTCTGTGATGTAACAGAAAACCCTAATAATAAGAAACACGCGAATCTCAATAGGGTTTTCTGTGATGTAACAGAAAACCCTAATAATAAGAAACACGCGAATCTCAATAGGGTTTTCTGTGATGTAACAGAAAACCCTAATAATCACGCGGATATCAATAGGGTTTTCTGTGAAATAACAGAAAACCCTAATAATCACGCGGATATCAATAGGGTTTTCTGTGAAATAACAGAAAACCCTAATGATAAAATCATTGAAAATAAATCCAAATTATCATTAAAGGATTAAAATAAGATGAAAAAAGATCAATATTTAAAAGATTTATATTATGACCCAGAGAGTGAAGTATCATATTCTAGTGTTTCAGAATTATGGGATAAAATACAATATGATAATGAAAATATGAAATATAGTGAATTAAAATTATGGTTACAAAATCCAACATATGAAATACATACGAAGATGGATAAAAATCATTTAACAAGAAAAGTTATGGTTTCATATATTGATCAACAATGGCAAGCAGATTTAATTGATATGAAAAACTTAGAAGAATACAATAAAGGATATTTCTGGATATTAAATGTTATAGATATATTCAGTAGATACGCATGGTCAATTCCAATCAGAAATAAAACTCGTATAGAAGTTACTAATGCTTTTAAAAATATATTTAAAAAAGCTATCCCGGATAAGATACAACTTGGTGAAGGTAAAGAATTTTACAATAAACATTTAAAAAAATTATTATCCGATAACGATGTGGAATATTTTTCAACGCACTCAGATAAAAAAGCATCTATTATAGAAAGATTTAATAAAACATTGAAAACTAGAATGTGGAAATATTTTACTGCTAATGAAACATATAAATATATCGATGTATTAGATGATTTAGTGAAAGGTTATAATAATTCTAAACATAGTTCTATAGATATGAAACCTATACACGCTAGAAAAGGAAATAATTCAGAAGTTGTTTGGAATAATTTATATGGTGTGTTTGTTACACATGATTTCGGAGAACCTAAATTTAAAATAGGACAACATGTTAGAATTTCTAAACATAGAAAAACATTTTACAAAGGTTATACTCCTAATTTTACTGAAGAAATATTTAAAATTAAAAGAATTATATTAACTAAACCATTTGTTTAGAAGATTTAAAGGACGAAGAAATATTTTTACGAACAAGAATTATCACTTGTACCAAATCCAGATGATATAGAATACAAAATAGAAAAAGCAAAAACATTACATGGCAAGAAATATTCTTTGGTGAAATATAAAGGGTATGATGATAAATTTAATGAATGGATCTTATTAAATAAAATCAAAAAAATAAATGAATAGTAAAGATTCATTTATATTTGAACCACATAATATGTTAGTTACTGGAGTAACCAACTGTGGTAAAACACATTTTATATTAGATTTGTTAGAAACTATTTATAAAAATCATTTTGATAATATTATATTTTTCTGCCATACTTATGAAATGAATGAAACGTATAATAGAGATATAGTTTTTAAAGATAAAAGATTTATTATATTAAATCCTACTTCTGTAAAGAATAACTTAGATAATTGTATTAGAATTGCATTAGATATTTATAAAGGAACGAATACATTATTTATTGTAGATATATTGTGCAGATTTACATGATTCAAAATTTAGAGAAAGTGAACTATGCTATTTAGCTTTCTTTGAGAGACATTTTGGGATAGCAACATGGGTGTTAATTCAAAAATATAATTCGATTGTGAAAGATTCTACAATAAAGATAGAAAATCTTTGTAACAATCATTGGAAGAAAATGAAATTATACCTACTGAATTACATGATGAATATACGAATAAATTAAAAAGTAATAAAGGTCCAAATTATTACTGAGACTACAATTTCCATATGAATATAAATTTATAAAATAAAATCATAATTTGAAATATGATAGAATTTAGAATTGTGTATAAGTATACGAGTGTATGAATTGGAAGAATTGGAAGAATGGTACGAGTGTAACGTATATAATTTATATATATTTTTCATTTTAAAAACAGTACGAGTTTGATTTTAAGTTATTTTATCAATTATATTCATACTCGTACCATTCTTCCAATTGGTATGTTAAAAGTAACATATATATATATATATATATATATATATATATATATATATATATATATATATATATATATATATATATATATATATATATATATATATATATATATCACTTGTACATCAATATGTATACGAAATTTCTGTATAGAAATTAATCCTTTTCATTTTCATATTTTTCTATAAGATTATAATATTCTAACTATACATTCCTTTGCGTTTCCATTGTTATAATTCCATAATTCCTGAGTTTATATTTATTGAATGTTGCTCTTGAAAATATTTTTGGAATATAACTTTCGATTTCATTTTAAGATGGATGTTTATTCAAAAATTCTCTAAAATCATCATATTTAAGTTCAAATAAATTCATTGCATGAGTTATATTTGGTTTAAAGTTATCTAACATTTTCAATATATCATCTATATCATTACTCGAGAAATAATCTATAAATATTTTTCTATACCACCGATAATCTAATATATTCATTTTATTAAATTTCGGATTCATAACTATCATTTGGTGGTTTATCAGGTGGTTTAGGGCTTGGTGTCGATTTTAATGAATTTGATATAGCTAAACCAATTGTTGTAAATACCATAGTTACAGCTGTTCGAATTGAAAGAATTGTTATACCTTCTAATTTAAATAATAATTTTATTCTATCTTTTAATGATATTTCGAATTTGGTTTTGTCAACAAATCTTTAAAAATAACTTTTAATCTATTAATACAATAATTATATGATTTTGATAATTTTTTTTCTTCTTTCTGTAATTCTAAATTATATTTTAAATCATCAATATCTTTTTCTAACCTTAAAGGGCAACTGCCGTCAAATTGTACTTTCCGCGATTTCTTTACCTGAAGAAACGTTAGTATACATATAACGACCTGAGATGTTACTTATTCAAAAAAGGAGCACGAATTAGCCGTAATAGTTAGCGGAATAGTCATCTATTTATCCTTCACTTCGTACGTATAGTTCATATTCAACCCACGGGTGGTGCTATTTATGATGTTAACTATGACAACACAGGCACGTGTGCGCGCTTTTACGCGTAGCCTATGTATAATCAATAAAATAAACACTATTTGTTCACCGTATTCACTGACCTACAGCGCGACTCACTGATATCCGATTATCATGTCATATACAACGGTAGCAACACTATACAATGGTAAGAGTTTATTAATTATGAGATTTATCTAAATAATTTTGATATCTTACTATATTTTCTGGAATCGATCTATTTCTATCATTATAAATAGAATCGTCAAATACTACTTTGAATTGTTTCTGTGCATCAAATGAAGTATTATCATTTCCAACTATTGGTGATCTTGTTTCAACCTGTAATCCCAATATACAAATCAAATATAATCTGATAGATCGATTTATTCTTTGTATACCAGGTTTGGAAAAACATTAATTATTTTCTAAAATAAATTTAATCCAACCATTATTATTATCAATTTCATAATTATGATAAGCTCCAACTCTATGCATATAATCAATTCTTTTTATTTCAAATTCTTCACCAACACCTTGTTATTTACCATGCGCTCAAAAATCGGAATTATTTATATTTATATTAAATTCATTACATATTTTGTAAAACTTATCCAATTCTTTAAAATATTTTGATCCAGGTAAAGGACATTCTAATTTATTTGATATAATTCTAAATTGAAAATACGTGTGAAATCTAAATATTGTATGAATTAATTTTAAATCAGAATAATTCAAATTTTTATCTAAATTATTTAAATGATTATTCCAACTTATACCACATCCGGTTGTTGCACAATAAACAGCAAGATTTAATTGATTCTCCTAATATTTCATATTAGATTTTATTTTACATATATTATATTCATCTCGAGTAAAAGTAACTTCATATGTATTAAATATATTTTCCATTCTAGAAATAAAAAACTCCATAAATTTCTAAATTAATAAATGAATTTAAAACTAAATTTTTATATGAAATATTTTTATTAAAATCTATTGCAGGAATATTATTTTTAATTGATTTATTATATTGGAAAGCTTTTGGAAAACCCATTTACATAATAAAACTAGAAAGAAACTTTAAAAGAGGACGTTCGTTTGTGAAACGCATGTAGACCCAGACACCTCCCACATTGATTGGAAAATTTGAATACCGGCTATTCAAGTGTCATCCTACTGCGTAATTCAAAAATTATTCTTTGGGATTCAAAAATTGAGGAATCAACCATAAATTCTGCCATAAGTTTTACATTTATTCAAAAAATTGAGTAGGAGGCCGGTGAAGGTTTTAACGTTTTAAATTAGTTCTCATGAGACTGAATGCAAGTGTATTTAGGGGTTGGACTAGTCCTACCCTTCAGAATTTGAATGTGCCCGCCAAAAAGTATTTGAATAGATTTTCTAAGCAAAAATAAATTCAAATGGCATAAAATACCCCTTTTGGTCCTATATCTTCGGAGGGCCAAAGGAACCCCACCAATGTTTGCCTTGCACTTAGATAACCATAAAATAAAAGTAGTCCGGAAGTATTAATGGCAAGAAAACTTGAGTAAAATATTTATTAAACACATTTTATAACAGGATATGATCTGTAGTCAAATGTGTGTCTGCCAGATGATGTTTTTTCTAGGCTGTTTATATCCTAAAAATAAAAAAAAACAAAAACAACAGATATTTCAATACATGTCCCCTGGACAAGAATTATTTCAGAGAGAGTCTATAAAACGTGAATACTTGATTGTACAAGCTCCAGTTGAAAAATCATTGGACAAAAGAAAAAATCAAAAAAGTTTTGGCGCCAAAAAATCTAATTTGTTGCCAGGTTTGTTTACAAATGTGCGCGATGCACGTGGTTATATTATTATTTACATCTGACGTCATCGGCAGATCGCAAGCCCCGCCCCACGTGTCAATCAAATGGCTTAAAGGCCGAATGTCAAAAGAACCCTACTAAAAAAACTATGCAGTGTAACAATCCGGGATTTTCGGTACAGAATCCGACGCCAAATACCTTTCTCTTAAAGGTTTTTTTGTGTATATCGGATAAATAATAATTATGATATTCACTTCATAAAATTTGAAGTGGATTGCTTCTGATTCATGGCGGCTGTATTTAGTCACGTAGGTCAAACTGACAGCATGTGTGTGCGTCGAGCGGACCATTGCGGGATTTTCAATGCTGCGAACGTCTCTAGATTCTCACAGGGCCTCTGTGCGCTCACAAGGAATTAAGTTAAGTCACCATATATGTTGACACTCACCTTTAAAGAGACTTCGTACGGTCCTCTAAAGTTAACATCCACGATACAACGATTTTAAAAATGGCACTTCTGTCGATCACTATACCCTCTACGTCATAAGCAACACGTGACGTGTGATGTCACATAAACGGCGTGAAGAGCATTTTTTCAAGAGGGCACAGCAAAAACTAACCAACTATTTTTAACCAAATTCAATCCCAACTTGAAGACACCATTTCTGATGCGGAATTTGAGGAAATCTCTAACTAACTGGCTTTAAAACGACCTTAAACGTCTGTCAACCAAATCGGAAGTGCGTCATCAACCGACAAACCGATCACATAAAGACGTTCGTCTAACGAACGTCCTAAAAATTAATTACGCATTCATTCTTTTAATAATTTATCTTGTTCTTCAATTGTTATATTACCATTTAAACTTAATTTATAATCTAATGTACTTTTTGATTTATTTATTTCTTTTATATTAGATTTTATTTTTTCATTATTACACTTTATATTTAATATTGAACTTATTTCGTTTAATACACTTGAACTTAAACCTAGCACACCAATTGAGATAGCTAAAGGTGTTAATGGTGACAATATTGCTAAAAATGTTATCACCGAACTAATTGTAACCGAACCACTTATAATAAGATAATATATAATTTTGCTTTTTAAATATTTTTTCTTTTTAACTTTTAAACTTTTTAACTTTTTTTTCTAAATATTTTTTTAATTTAGTTTTATTGATATCGTGAGGAACAATATCAATATTATCAACTTTATCATCCATTTATTTAACAAAAAATAATATATAATCAATTTGTAAATTTATATGCTACAAATATAACAATAACTGTTCCACCTAAAATTCAAATTATTTCATATTTCTTCTGTTCATTACTTGGCGTATAATAATCTGATATTGTAGGTTTATATGGATGTAATTTTTCTTTATTTGTTGCTGCGTTATATAAACTCATTGCATCATTGACTGATTGAAATTTTCTGATTATATAATTCTTTATTAATATAATCCATATAATTTTGTCTCTTTTCTCTATATTCTTCCGCTGCTTTATTATATTTCTCTAATGCTAAGTTATGTCTTTTTTGTTCTGATAATGATCCATTTTTATCAATATGCTTAAATAAATAACCGCCACCAGTAAATGCTAAAGCGTTAACAATTGCCGATTCTATAATAGTTATAATTATTGCAGATGCCATTTATTTGGTAAAAAAATTACGCGTCAATAGGAATATATTTTTGTTTTTCCAAATAATCAATTGTTAAATTAGGTAAAGTTTCTGCTAATGTTAATTTTAAAATATCATTGATATCAAATCTATCAACATTAATACTTCCCATTTTAAATACTTTTTTAAATATCATTGTATATCCAACAGTTCCAATTGATAATAATGCTCCATTAGATAATCCATTTATTACCCACTTTTGATCCATTTATTTATCAAAAAAATCTCCTTCAAAATATTTAGTTATCATAGTTATAATAATTTCAACATTTATAATATTATTAGTTTCATTTTTATATATTTCAGTTATTATTCTTTTAATATCATCAATAATAAAATCATCATCTAATTCATAAAATCTTAAAGAATTTCTAATTAAATCAGTTATCTTATCTACATTATAAATTTCTTTATTTATTGTTGTTTCATAATCAAATGTTGTTTCATTAAAAAATGCAATATTTTTAATACGTGTTATTATATCATTAATATCCAATTTCATTTCTTTCTCGCGTTTAAAATCAAATCCAAAACATATACTCGGTCCTACTGTTATTTTCATATCTATATAACAAAAAAATTACTCTTTACATCTTATAACTAATTCATAAATTACAAGAAAATTATTTAAGTCAATTAAGTAACCATTATGAATTCTTATTTCTAATTTAAAATTATCAAATTGTGGAATACAAGCTTTGAAATCCCATTCAGCTAAATTATAATTTATTTGCGTTCCAAATTGATTAACATTTTTAATGGTAAAATATTTAATATACTAGAATTACAAATTGTATCTTCAGTTGCTTCGAATGTTTTTGTAGGATCAATTAAATTGCAATAAATATAGAAATGTGTGTAAAGTTTGGTGTAGCATCAATATTTGTAAAAGATCTATCTGGAGGAATTCCTAACAGTTTAGCTATAGGTTTTTTTACCATAAATTTATGTTTTTCACTTTGAGAGAACCTAATCTTTATTCAATCCGAACTATCACTTTTTAAAAATCTCATGTTAAATCCGGAATCATTAACTAATTTGTGCAAGGCTTTTCTATTAATTTCTTGAGATAATGTATCTAAATTATATAACCCTGGTCTTAAATATATATAGAACCATTCATTTTTATTTATATTATTTAAAATCAAAAAGGCTCTATGTTCAATAGTTTTATTCGATATATTGTAAAATGAGTTACATAAACTTATATTTACTCATTTTAAATCAACACAATTTCTAAATTCTCTATCTAAATTATGAGATTTATAATTTGTAAGTTTTCTAGAATCAACAAATATTCTATATTTGTTTAATTCAACCATTTATTTTACATATTCTTTTATTCGAAATCTATATCATGACATCCTTTTTCATTCCTACCTTTATATATGAAATAGAAATCACCAGAACATAATTCTTCTATATCTTCACTTGATAATCTATGAAATCTATCTGGTAAATATGTTCTGAATTTATATTTATTTCCTTTTAATCATTCATATTCTAAGTGAATAACTAATTTATTTCCATATCTATTAGTAACTGTTTCAATGTTAGTGATTAAATATTTCTTATGTTATGTTAATTCATTTAACCTTTTGAATTTATAATCTACAGATTTGAGATTTGTAGTATCTTTAATTCTATTTAAGAATTCACTGTGTATTTGTTTACTCTCCATTTATTATGCATATCTTTTATTAAAATTGATTTCATAAATATAATATAATGTTCATATACATGAATATTATTAGAGAAATAGGGTAAGTGTTGTTTCATATCAGAGGTTGAAAGGTTGAGTGAGTGGGAAAAAAAAATAAATTCGAGCGTGTGAGAATCTATTTTTTATTTTTTATGAGCTCAACCTTTCGACCTCTGGTATGAAACAACAATTACCCTATTACTGTTCCCTACTAAGACTCTGATCGTAGGTCACAGTTGTCACATCTTCCGCAAAAACTAAACCAGTGGCTATAGTCTAGGCCAAAACACCACAGTCATTACCATTGGATTGCTTTTGAACAGACATTACATTTACCTAAATAACATGCATATCATCAGCAAACATGATATTTGATATTTGTTTCTGGCCATTGTTCTTAATTTGTCCAAAAAATAAAGTATCATTATAATTAACATGACCATACTGACAACCGATATTACTAACGACTACCCAGTGGTTACCACCTGAATGGAGAATTTGAATAAATTCTCCATTAGCTACAGAAAATTGTAAGTTGGGGCCTGATAGAGTATCCTCCAGCCCTTCAATGTGGGGGAACTGGTTGGCCAAGCAATTTTGTGCTATATTTATTGATTCATCAGTCAACCATTCGCCACGTTTTATTACTTGTTTCTCATTCGCACTAATAATCCTTTTTTACGTTTTGCCACCGATACTTCTGTAGTTGATGTTCCAGTTATTTTCACGTCATCGTCGTCTGATCCATGTTCATTGCCACTTTCTCTATGACTGGTTTCACTAAAACTTGAAATCTAATAAACAGAAGTGACTTTCTATATAAGGAATATATGATTCATTTGGTTTACACAAAATAAGAAATTCGCCTAAAATGAGTTAAATGAGTATCAATAAAGCAGGTAGAAGTATAACTATGAATTTAATAAATTCCAAAGAAAAAGAGGTCACAAATATATAGTTTCTAACTGCCAAGTAATTAGGGTTGTCTGTTTCTTCACAGAAAACCCTATTGAGATTCGCTTGATTATTTTTTTTCCCTTTTCCACTCAGTTTTTGTTAAAAGTGCAAAGGCTTCCTTACCTTACCGCTGTTGCGGATACAATCCGTATGATATCCTTCCGCTCACTTCAATCTCCAGATACTGCATGGGAATTTTGATAAATCCACGTTATAAAGGCACTGTCGAGCCGTGAACATCGGAAATTTGGCCGCGTTCAATTAGTAGCCATGTTGTGTTTTCTTCTGACATTTCTCTCTTCTTTTTGAGGAAGAGCTATCGAATTATTCCCTCTCTTCTCCACAATCAATTTCAAAGTCAATTCTATGAATTTATTGCTCAGCGGGTCCGAGTCAAAGAGTTTACGAGCCCGGCTTTCGCGAGTCCGACAGGTTTACGGGCATTTGTTTGTTACCTCTTTTATATTATTGATTTCTTGTTATTCCGGTTATTTCATTTGTATATTGCTTATCAGTTCATGTAACCAAAAGCGTCAATAAATAAATTTTGAATTGATCAAGTTTAAATCAAGGTCATTGAGTCGCGGGTGGCTACCAGAATTACGTTCGGCATCAGACCACAATTAGGTTAGTAGCTCGAAGATGCGTAGGGCTGGACCCCAAAAATAGTACCTAGAGTGAAGAAGAGGTCCCCCATAAATGTTGCCATAATTTCTGCAAATGGGATAGGTAAAGAATTTCAGTTATATGTATGAAATCCATGGATCCTGAGAGACAGATTGATGATGAAATAAGGATTCAATGGACTTTTTTTGCTTGGAGTAAGGGGACCAAACACGGTTGGGGATTCCCTTAGATATTGGACTTGGATGTACTGGCATACCTGTACTGGGATACCCCTCCTTTCTAAAGGTTTGATTATTTCAAAAGTTAGGTTGGGTATGTGAGGCGAAAACCACTTCAACGCGTAGCTAAGATGCTGGCCTATGTCTATGAGCCATAAGCATGATTTCCCATGAATTTATGCGCTTATGAACTAAACTTTCGAATTTCTTGTTTTTACTATAAGATATAGAAGATTTTGGAATAGTGGTCTGAGCTATGACAGCCAATACCGCCAAAATGACAAATTTTGAGGTTTTGATGAAATTTCACAAATAATTCTTATCTTATACATCTTTTGCACATATAAGTTGTCTTGAGGCATTCATTGAGACCTAATTCGCTGATATTAATCAGTTTCATGGTAGGACTTGGTAAGTTTTACTTGTAAAAAGCAAGAATCGCAGATTTCGGTCAGTATTTAGGCATGAATTGTCAGATATTTTCTCATAGGAGGCTCGGTCTAGGCTCATAAGTTTATGTCATAAAGGCCATCCTTGCCCATACAGAATAATCACATTAATTCAGCTTTCTTTGATTTAGTTTTCTAGTTTGGCTGACTTTTTAGTGCCAGATACTGTCAGGAATTAAAGGGGTAGGGGAAATGCATATTTTTGTTGAAACCATGGCAACCGAAAGGACATTGTCAGAGGCCAGTTGTGATATTTTTCCTAACTAGTACTGGTGACAACTACACTTGGTATATAAAATTCGTCCCGGTCAAAGGCCTGTGGACGCAGTAGGGTGCATTCGAATTAGGCCTTCAGCGCAAGAAACGCCAAATCTAAAGGTTTCAGCCAATTCGGTGATGAAAAAGGCATTTTTTTTCAAAAAATGTTTTAAAATTGTGTTTCTGATTTTTATCCATAGCCATATATTTATATCCATCAGTGAAAAACCTATCAAGTATTCAGAAAATGCTGTATAATTGTTTTATTCATATTTTGAAATGAATGTTTGACTTTGATGATATTGATAGAAAACTTGGATTTTGTCGCATATGGTCGATTTGTGCATTAGTATGTATTTCCATGTAATTTGACGAGAGCTATTACATTGCATTGTATATCTAGGGTATCCCCAGTCTTTCTAAAGCTGTATAAAAAATAATGCTATTCTTAAGTTTTGGAACTAGTCAGGCGTCAGACCACAATAAGGTTAGTAGCTCGAAGATGCGTAGGGCCGGACCCCAAAAATAGTACCTAGAGTGAAGAAGTAGATGTCCCCCATAAACGTTGCCATAATTTCTGCAAATGGGATTGGTAACGAATTTCGGTTATATGTATGAAATCTATTTATCCTGAGAGACAGATTGATGATGAAATAAGAGATTCCCTGGACTTTTTTTGCTTGGAGTAAGATACGAAACACGGTGGAGGATTCCCTTAGATATTGGGCTTGGATATACTGGCATGTACTGGGATACCCCTCCTTTCTAAAGGTTTGATTATTTTAAAAGTTAGGTTGGGTATGATTAGCACGCTACTTTACTGTTAGATGGCGAACACATCTTTTTTAACCAAAATTAAGCTCAGGCTTAAAATGCATATTGTAACCCCCTCGGACCACCAATCTATTTGAAATATGTAACATGATGATGGGAAAAACTGACATAAAGCAACAGTAAAATGATGTATAAGTGCATCAATTTTCCTACAATGCGTCGCGGTAAATACCATCACTTCTGCTTTATAGTATAAATACACGAGTGCAGCAGTATTGTATCTCCATGTTCAGAATGGTTAGGATAGGATACTAAGTGGCAGAGTATTGTTTCTCCATAAGATCAATTTATCTAGTGCAAAATTATAAATGCTGAAAATTTTCCAGTCTCTTGTATCCAAGTTGGCCTTGGAGGACATGGCATGCATCAAATTCAAAGTTGTTATCTAAAGAGACTTTTAAAAGCCAAACATTAAGGTAACTGTGAGTTTGTAATGTATTTAGTCTTTAGATACAATGATGCACAAGACCCATCGCAGCTTTTAGAAAAAAAGACACAAGAAAAGTATAGTTAATGCATTTTTGGAAAGTGGGTCATCAATGGAAATGGAAGAATATCTAAATGTTGTTTAAAATATGGTCATATACATGTAGGTGGCTTTGAATATAGCACTAACAGTAACCAATAAGCAAAGACTGATTTCATAGTGTGGACTTTTAGTATTTAAAACAGTAATTTTGTATTTCTCAAGTGGGCTAAACAGCACTGAGGAAATCTGCACCATGACATTTATATGGTCGTTAGCAAGAGTGGTGGATAATCATACGGCGGACAATCTAGGATTCAATGTATTATTTGTGACTAGTCCCTTTGTATGTAGAATATTCACCAGATTCAAATAATTGCCACTGTTATAGTGATTTACTTAACCAGGGCATTCTGCAGCTAACCACTTCCGACATGCCCACTTGGCCAAGGTTGGATCCTGAAGTACATTGACGTCTCGCAAAATGTAGCTAATGGAGACTTAAGGTAAAGATAGCATGAAAATAACATGAAATGAGGTAAATGATTTTATTTGTCCACTCTTTATACTTCTGCATACAAATCAAACTCACAACTAAACTAATGTCAATCATTTTTAGTGAGAGCAGAAAACTTATTACCCAGTTCTAATTTCAACGACCTATCACTTTCCTGTGTCAATCGATTTCCACTCTTGACTGATTCATAACGATTATAACCAGTATCTCTAAAAATAGATAAGAAAATTAAAATGTTTTCCCTCATTACTCAGGAAAAGGATGATTGATTCAAACAGTTAGCCTGCCTTGATAATAAATGAGTGTACATGCACACATAATTTGATTCACAACATCTGGTAGTCCTGAGGCACCATGCACACCATGGCGTGTTAAGTGTGGCTGGTTAAGTGTTAGAGAATTGGGAAAATTACATTTGATAACAACAATAAAGGCTAATGGATGAACTTCATTATACAACTCTTCATTTCATAACAGCAGTATGATGCAACTGTTTAGAGGGCTCAAAAGCCTTGATCCTGGTGTAATCTGGTTTTGACAAATTGAGTGCTATGGAAGCAACCGAAATCCGTAGGTACCTTACGCTGTGTATTATACATTTAACATACTAAATCAAAGGTGCTACTAAACGGTACGCGGTTATAATGCCAGAGGTAAAAATGCCATAGGTAATAATGCCAGAAGTGAAAATGCCAAGGGTAAAAATGTCAGGGGTGTAAAAATGCCAGAGGAAATAATGCCAGAAGGGTAAAATAATTCAATGATTATAAGGATTAAGTATATTTCTAGGATCCAATATGGCTGCCAAACAGCCATCTTGAATGCAAATATCACCAAAATCAATAGATTTCTAAAGCTATATATCTCTTGTAAAGTTATGTATTCACTTCATTTCAAAAACTGCACTTTAAGGAATAGTGAGAGTGCATTTTCAAGGTTCAATAAGGCCACCAATTAGACATCTTGAAAACAAGCAATACAAGATTTTAGACTACTATACGCAACATACCACATAGGCCTATATCAAAACTATAATTCTTATTCCAAAACTGCCCCATCCTATTAGATAGGAACAGTGTACAGATCCATATGGCTATCGCTCCAGCATCTTGCAGGCAATTATCTCCAAAATCAATAGGGGTTCTAAGCTAAATTTCAAGACTATATGTTAAAACCTGGATGCAATTCTGTCATTTCAATTGTGTAATTTTTGTCAATACATGTACAATGGTGACATCAGGACCCTCACAGATAGTCACAGCAGATGATATATTAACACTTTCAAACAACCATGTGGACAGATGGAAAAACGTTTCCGGCTATAGGGCACGCCCTTGATTAGGTTTACGAACTACATAACCATATGATGATGATGATGATGATGATACTGAGTTGCGTGATGAAGAAAAATTAAGTGGATTTCTACCATAGACGGGTTGTAAGAAGCCCTGATTAAAATTGGTGGATCAAAATTTGAAGACTAGTTATTAAACTAGATTTAACTGAAATGCAAGCAAGATTATTTTCTCATACACATACATCACATGAACTTACTTTTCTTTACGCATGTTTGCATCTTCGACGCTACCACCTAAACTTGGAAAATCAACTTCACTTTTAATGCAGGGAGCACCACGTTTCCCTCTTTTGCCAGGAGTATTGGAGCTCGTTTTCATGGAACCAGCAAATCGAGCCGCGGGAGGGACATACTTTCCACTCAGCACAACTGCTTCCTCTCTTGTAGCTGGTACTGGCACATCACTGTCTGTTTCTAATTAAGAAAAGAAAAACAGATCTTATGCATTAGCTTTGCAAACAGATGTGTCCCCCTGACATCCCAAAAATAACCTCCCAAACCCAGGTCCTAACCCAGGCATAAACATTGCTTTTTGTTGAAAATTACTATGCAGTATTCGGGTATCTCATCATCATCTGAAATCATATGATACCATTGCTCTTTATGAAATAAATTCATAGTTATAAGCCAAAATGTACATTTGTGGAAAGAGATGGCCACTAGTCAGGTGTCTTGGATGGCATCACATTATAAGTTATAATATAATGCCATCATTATCTATCAGATATTATCTTTATCAGAATATCTTAATTAATGAATCATGGTTATAATAACCTTGATTCATAACCTGATAAATGAAAATGATATCATCTAACATTGTGTAGAATGTGAAATACTTATGTTCTACATAAAATAGGCAGGCCTACAGAGATACAGGCCAAAATGGACAGCTTTAAAACCAAATATGAACACCAGTCACCCATCTCGGATGGTAATACAACCTAGATTCATTTTCTGATGATGTCATGATACATTCTCATGCGAAATTTTAATAAAGGACCATGGGTCCAATAGGATCAACTGAGTACGTTTTGTTTTGAGCACAAAAATCAATTTGTTTTTGGATTTGAAATTTGCAATTGTATAAACAGCTGATCAAGATGAAATCATCATGGTGCACTGTATAGTAAGCATGTTCAACTTAGTTGATATACATGGTAATGGGTTTTCCCTTTGAGTCACAAGTATGGTAGAACAGTTCTCTATAATGATGTCACTGGGAAAGCCCTTCTAGAGGGATTTGCAAGTGATGCCCTTCTGAAGGGCTTTCCCTGTGATGTCATAAAACTAGTTTAAGCACCGATTAGTAGAATGGGAAAAAATGTATTGAAATTTTGCACATTTTCTCCCAGTACTTCCAAACGGCTTAGAGCTGATGAACGAAACCGCCATATCAATTCCACCATCTATTTTCCACCTAATGACAAAATATCAGTGGTGTATATCCAGTGGTTACAATTTGTGCCAAGAGCTAACAGAGCTAACAAAGTTACTCTCAGGACCATTCTGTAAGGATAAACACAGTTGATCCTAATAACAATAAATGTACATTTTTGAATCAGATAGTCACCATATTACATGGCACTTACCCTTAACCTACTGGCAGCTAAAATCTTACAGACCTGCCAACAAGAAAAATGTTGTCAGCACAAATTTTCTTGAGTGTATCAGTATTCTTTCAAGTGTAACGCCACAAGAAAAAAGCTTCCAGTTCAGGTCCAAAAATATAATTTGGACACACTTGGTATATACATTGTAATTACAATTTTAACATTATATAAAGAAATGGCTCTACTTTGATTTAATTATTTGTATTATGAATTGAATTATGAATTTAAAATCTTCTTAAATTTGACATATCATGTTTGAGTTCCCATCTTCTCAATAGGCAAAATTAATAATTGTTGAAATTCTAGGCCTTTAATTCTCATGGTCACTCAATGAATTATTTTTTATGGTTAGTATGCAATTTACACTATTACCAAGTTTTTTCTTTGGTGTTATTTCGATGGGAACAGACCTGCCAACCTCATGTCTGACTAAATCAGAACAATATCATAATTTTTCAGTAATATCTGAAGTTTTTCAGTAACAAGCATGTAATTTAAATAAAATGACGCTGGATTGAAAAACCCTTTAATTTTGCTTTACTCTTTTGTTTTTTGTTTTTCAGTAACAAGCATGTAATTTATATAAAATGACGCTGGATTGAAAAAACCCTTTAATTTAACTTAATTTTGCTTTACTCTTTTGTTTTTTGTTTCAATTGTCAATATGATATTGTACCTTTGTAACAGGCTTACCTGCATGAGGCGAGACGTGTAGATTATAATTGTCAACTCCACACATTATAATACTTGTCATTTAGTCAGTACAAAAAATTGAGTGTGATGCTCTACGATTAAGAAAGATTCATGCAAAATTACGATTACGAAAGATTCATTACTGTGTAACATCTTTAAAACGGTGGGCTTCCTTCTCTTTGTTGCCCGGTTCGTTATTGATTAGGTTCATCACTTATATCAGATAAAATGACGTCTAAATCCATGAAATCATCGCGGTAACCGTTTATAACAGACACACTGATTACAGCAGAGAACCGATGCGACTGGTTTGCGGTGGGAGGTCGTTTTGTTAACCCTTTCAGTGCTGACTAATCATTATCCCATAGTGCTGGGGATAATGTGAAAATTTTGAAAAATTCCACCCTAGTGTGTTGAATAACGGGAATACCACTATAGTGCGTCTACACCGCGGCGCGGTGTATCGTTAGTTACTAGTATTTAACTATGTTTGACAGGTGCTGCCATCTTTCAGTAGATCTAAAAACTGATTACTAATTACATCAATACACCGCAGTGCGGTGTACTAGCAAAATCCACCACTGATTTATACACCGCACTGCGGTGTAGACGCACTGAAAGGGTTAACCAATATTAATTTCTAATTTATTTTTCATTTTGAACAAATAAATAACGCAGAATCATGGATTGATAAACAAATAAATTAACTTAAGTCGGATTACTTCCAAAAAATGATTCAATGCATGCAACCGTCGCTGTTATTTTTACAGCTGTATCTTTAAAAGGCATGCTAGAGAGTATTGTATACAATAGATCAATAGAAGAAGGTTGCCCAGGTGACAGCCAGCTGATAGATGTACTGTATTGAGTGCATGCAGGAAGCCACGTGTATGCCAGCGGTCTGTGTAAATGTGCTATTGATTGGATACTTGACGCGTATATCAACTATCGGAATGCGCGGCGTGCGCTAAGTGACTCCTATTTTTAGTTTCCGATAATAAAATCAACATGTTTTAACTTCTTTCGTGACATATATTTAAAGAATCCTTACATATTTTTAAGAATTGTAACAACGCTAGATAGAGTTTTCCCTAGAACTTATTGAAAATAGACTAAAATCGTATTTTTGAACACCCACTGCACCGTAATTTGTACGGTCAATCCGTAACGATTATGGGAAAATCGTAACAGTTGGCAGGTCTGTGGGAAATTTACTAAATAAGTAGTGATAGACTGGGAAATTTTTTTCTACATTATGGGACATTTTTCCGGGGAAATTTTGTTCCAGGAACATATTATCCGGGACATTTTTACCTACATTCCCTTAGGCAATTGGACAGTTGTTATTGTTCAATGAATACCTTAATCTGAATGTTTGTTAACTATTGTTAGTTGATTGTATCAAAAAATATTATTTTTTTTATGATACAACACAATTACATAATACTGTATGGCGGATACATACATTAAATACATAATATATCTAGTTAGTTACCTAATCGTTGGTGGTAAGCTATTTATAATCAGAAGGGCTTATACCAACGTTAGGGATGACAAGGGCCAAAACACGGTTGAAATAAATTGCCCATGGGCAAAGTGTGGTTTACCTTGAAAGCTAGAGGTTGTTTGGAGTAAGGGCATTGCTTGAAAAATCTTTTTAATTCGTGACTTCAAAGTTCCACAAGTTTACATTGTATTTTATCTTTCTTAAAGAATTATTTTGTAGTCAAATAAGACCAAAGATATACATTTGGTTACGGTCCACGTCCAAAAGTTTGTAGGGTACAGGTAGGCGTGGCAGGGAAATTATTTCATATTTTCCAAAAAAATATGTTTCACAATATGAAAAAAATATTCAAATAAGGTCATCCCAAAATAATTGTCTGTTTGCCGTAACACCGACTCAACTTTTCAGGATGAGTCGGTAGGCAAGAAAAAAATTTTTTTTTTAAATTTTTGGGCAAAAAAACAAATTTATCACCTTTTTACATGGAAACAATATCGCTAAAATCATCTACGTTGTGCACGGGAAATTTGTCTAATAGCGTAGATTTCGAGAATTATTCTAAAATTATAACTGCGTCCAGAGCTCATCTCTATGTTAACAATGAAACAGTACATTGAATATGTGCGCGGTTTTACATTACCAGCTTTGATATAGTCACTATGAGAATGAATGGCAGCTTATTGGAACACTGCCAGTATCCTGGAAAACTTAAATTAGGCCACATTGACAAGGCATGTTATCACACGATGCACACTTGAATTCAAACATATATAAGACGTAGCTCATACGTAGGCACTGGGTCGGTCGGCCGTTTATATCAAAAATAAAATTTATTTCAATGAATCCCAGAAAAAAAGTTTTCACTCGGTACCTTTGAAGTCGGGTCCGTCGGGTTACGGCAAACAGACCATTAATATGGGATGGCCTAAAATTCATATGATGTCACATATCAGAGGGTGGCTGAATATTGGGTCATGGAAACCTCTTCCAATGTTGGCCGCGGAAGTTAAAATACCGGTACAGAAGAAATCGGTTATTAGATCGTTTTAAATCCTGGAATTTACGACTACAATATTATCAGGTCACAAGAAATTACAATTCATTACAAATTCTATCGAACAGAAAACACAGCGCTCATCTTCTGCACAATAATTCAGCCTATTTTCATGTCAAACGCGCACGCGTTACAGCATCACCTTGAGTAGTGTACTGTACGAGCTTGTGTGTGTGTCGTGTAGCACTCTGCGCGGACAGGTGGAGGCCTCGTGTAAGTGAATGTTCGCTTACACTTCAATGTCAATCAAAACAATCATCGGGTATTAAAATGAAACAATACCTATGGCGGATGTGTGAAATAATTACATCCTCACCAACAATGAGCATTTAAAATTCGCACGTATAGGGCACCTAGTCCAATGAAACGTACGCCATTCTATGGCTTTCGGCTTTCCCATAACTATTTTAGTGGCGCCGGAATTCCCGATATATCCATAAAACAGCCAATCACATTTGCTCATGGAGACAATGCCCCCAATCGAGCTCACAATCGAGATCACAATTTTATACGCAAGAGCGTAGATTTTTCCTGCCAAAAACAGGTTTTCGTAGAATTTCAACAAAGTTGACCATGTCATCGAACGGAGGTTCACCATGTCTTCAATTGCATCGATTATACGTTATTTAAGCCGAGAACCAATGAAACAAATGCTCACATAAAAAAATGTACAGCAATTTTACACGAATTGGCTCAATGCCAACTTCATATCGCTGACAAAGGTAAACCAAAAAGCCAAACTTCACACTCTGCATTAATAAGACTAAAGTATTTATTCGTTTGACAAATCTTTGTCTGAACTCCCACCAACAATTATAAGTGTTGACATAAAAATGACGTCATCGACTCACTACCATCTTATAACTGACAGAACCAAGAAAATTAATCTTAATAAATTATTTGACACCTGCGAAAAAAAGTAGAATTTTTGGGATAAGCTAATTTGAAATCGAAGTTTTAAGAAATTTGGGGAATTATGAGATTTGGCAGGTGATACAGGTCTTCGACTGTACAGTACTGGTTCAAGTTTTTTATTGAAAATTGTCAATAATTGATTACTTGGGACCGACTTCATTCACTTTTGCCTCTAAGCTGGTCTGCAATTTCATTGCCTCCATGGTTGAGGAAAGAGCTCTTCTGAAGTATGCTTCATCATGAATTTGGAGCATATCGCGTGGCCTAGCCGGCCCGGTTTGGCTGTCACTCGATATCCTCTTGAGTCTGGGTTGAAGTAGACAGTCATTTAAAATAACTTGTTTATGTTATTTGGTATGAATTACGCGTGTGTCTTGTATGCTGTATTTTCTTATTCTAAAATTTGTAACTTTATCAAATTTGGGAATTTCATCCCAGAATTTTATATGTAATAAGGATCAATATAGAATTGAATTGAATCAGACCACATTTGACCGAATAATCCGATTTACTTATCATTTCTATTTATGCCTGCCGTTTCAGATATAATCATACATCATTTACTATTACAAAATGTCTTCTACTGATATTCAATGCAATATGATATTTCGACGTTCAAATAGAGCTCATTATATAATCACAGGAAGCCATTCTACATCTTTATCAATAATATTTTGCCAAATAGCTTGTATGTATACACGTAGACCTGTGACGTTTTGCACATCGATTTATGGTTGTCGTTTGTAAAATGATGCTGAATGGTTAACATTGTTTAGGTTTCATAATGGTAACGTTTTAGACGGCGTCAAAAATACTGTCAAAATAATGAATACAATGCAACTGTTGATAAGATGAATAGGCTAGATAAGATCAGATGATTCCATTAGCCATAATCAGAGATGAGAACGCCAACCTATAAAATCTGCGTTTTTTTTGTTGAGTTGCACACGGGAACAGGCTGCACTCGCGAGCGGCGAAGGTGCGAAGCGATTTCTGGGTTTGGGGGTCCTCCCCCAAGAAAATTTTAGAAGTTAAAAGCGTTTTCCAAACACTTAGCGCGATCTTGAACCCATGAATGACTTTTATATTTTGGAAGGTAATTGCTAGTTTCAATGTGGTAGGCCTACATCATCATTCGATGACATTCAGCATCTTATGCATTACGGGTCGAGCCCTGAATTATTGCAGTTAAAACGCGCCGATGAATGCTCACTAAAAATCATCACCCAGTAATGTATAATATCTGAAGGCGTTCGCCACACACGTGCGGCAACAGTCACTAGGCCTATGTACATTACTACTGTTTCTGTGCGCGCGCGTGTCTGCAACCGATCGATAAAATACATACACACTCAGATACAAAATCAGTGTTGCAATGAATATGCATTGAAATGCGATACTTTTACGCGACGATAAGTAAAACAGGCACTGAACGCTTTTACGGTTCACCTGATTACCAATCGCACCAGACCAATTGAATGAAATCATTTTCGGACTATTTGGAAAATTGATATTTTCCAATACCGAAATCCGCGGGAAATTCTCATCCCTGCATAATCGATTATTGACTCAATAATTTTATCACCGCTCAGAATTTTATTCAAGACCATATTAAATAGAGGCTGACCTGTTTCTGTGCGCGCGTGTGTCTGCAACCGATCGATAAAATACATACACACTCAGATACAAAATCAGTGTTGCAATGAATATGCATTGAAATGCGATACTTTTACGCGACGATAAGTAAAACAGGCTCTGAACGCTTTTACGGTTCACCTGATTACCAATCGCACCAGACCAATTAAATGAAATCATTTTCGGACTATTTGGAAAATTGATATTTTTCAATACCGAAATCCGCGGGAAATTCTCATCCCTGCATAATCGATTATTGACTCAATTATCTTATCACCGCTCAGAATTTTATTCAAGACCATATTAAATAGAGGCTGACCATAGTGTCATAGGCCAAAATGTACATAGCCCACGGCCCTAAAAAAACACCTGTTTGTGCCAGGTGATTTGTACGTAAATGAAATTTATGCATTAAATCCTCCAAACTATTGGATACAGGGCATCGAAGCAGTAGTTAATTGTCAATGCAAAATTGTACATTTTTCAGGACCATTCCATAGCCATGGTAGTGGTCATGGATATGGAATGGTCCTGAAAAATTTAACCTTCGATCACTCTATTGGGTGGGGTCATTTTTGGAGGTCCAGTGCAAAATAACTCCCTAGAAAGTGAGAATACTCACAATTTCATGGTACATTGTCGATACTCACAAATAAAAACACCCTAGATTTCTATATCAACTGTTTCAGCCTTAATTATGCTTATAAGTCAAATGTTTGAACCTTCATCAAAAGCCCTGCTAAAAAGATATCAAATTTACCGGACGTTTCTGATGTCAAAATTCTTCAAAATATCAGAATGTGAAATTACTTCCAAGTTTGGATTCTCGAGTATCAGCAGTCGATGTGCATTAAGAGCTATGTCTCAACATGCTGCAAGGAGCATGAGACTTAAGTATACTTTTAATGTGGGATAGGTCGGGCTGTCGACTACAGTCACCTACGGCAGTTTGCCAGTGAATCGACTGCAGCCGCCTACAGCAAGTTAAGACCTAGATTTCCACTGATAGGCCTATATACTAAATCATCAACTGAATAAAATCAATGATCTATATGAAATATATTGATAGTTAAAAGCCAAAATGTATATTTTAGAGTCAAAGATGGCCACCATTTGACCATCTTGGATGGCATTATGACCTGGATTTATTTACTGATACATAATGTAATCTAACTTTCGGTTGTGATGTTTTGATACTCTCCATTAAATATATTTAGGTTACGATAGTAGGCCTTACATATCTGGAATCAAAGATGGCCACGAAACAGCCATCTTAGACGGCATTTTGACTTAGTTTCATTAGTGAATGTAACATCATCTAACATTTACTTGCTGAGGTTTCAATGCTCTCAATTGAAGACTCTCAGTTGTAGGCTAAAATTTAAGATTTGACACAGTAGATATTCAGTGATGGTGCAATGGTTCGGAGTCTGATGTTAACAGTAAATACACCTCTGATAGTCAATCCGTGACTCAAACAGCTAGTTACGCCATTCAAAACAGCTTCACATCATGATATAAACTTCATATCATATATGATATAAACGAGCGAATTCTCACTAATAGATGAATTTCATTATGTTGTGTAATGTCTTGAGTGAAACATGAAATTCACTGTGCGTCTGACTCAAATAGGGAGATATTAGGGCCACTGGTGGCATACAGTGGTACATAGTACTCAGCTTTTCTTAGCAAAGAAGCAAAATCATTTAGTTGCTATTCCATCTTCGATATAAAGATAGGCCATGTCAAAAACACCCGTTTCTCATCTATAATTTGTACCTAAAGGTTGGTTAGTTGTTTCAACTGTTAGCCTCCAAGGACCACTTTCCTTTTCTCTTGCTTCTGCGTCTCCTCCATTTTCTAAATCGTTTTCATTCTGACCTGCGATTTCCTTCTCTTCCGAGTCATCTTCATCTCTATAAAATATATGTTTACATATATGTTTCCTACATCAGCATTATTATGTACTTAGACCATCCCAAATTAATTGTCTGTTCGCCGTAACATGTTTTCAGGGTGGGCCGGTAAGGTAGATAATAATTTTCTATCACAAAATTGTAAGACATAAAAGCAATTTTATCATCTTCTTTACATGAGACACAATATCACAAACCAGTGTTGTGCACAGTATATTTGATTTATAAGCCTTGAGTAGATATCAAGAATAATTTTACAGTTTTAACTCCAGTTCTATTTTAGTTCTATAAAATTACCAGCTTTACCCTAGTTGCTAGAATGATTGCCCTTGTTGGAACGTAGCCAATTTCCTGGAAAACATAAACTAGGCCTTGTGTCGAGGCACATTTTCCACAAACTGACTAGCCAACAAACATACATAGCTGATACATCGGCAATGGGTCAGCCGTTTATTGTCAAAAATAGTATTATTTCAATGAATCCCAGAAAACGTTCTCACTGGGCCAGGGCAGTCCTGTTATGGCAAAGCAAACAGATAATCATTTTGGAATGGCCTTAGTAGCATATATTGATCCACATACCTAGTACGCCTACATGTATATGTTGGCCCCTAGGTTGCTTCCTACCAAACTAGGGCAGGCCAGAAACCATGCCCACTTGGGGAGTGGTTCCAAATGCTCAACAATCTAAAGATTTCAATATTCATCACACCTGGTGATAAATTACTGAAACCAATGACCTTGATACTCACCACAATCATAGAACAGGTCACGAGCTACAATTTTGCAATGCCAATGGATTGCGACCACAAAATATGCCTGGAGGTAAACATGAAAGATTCCACCCTAATTCAGCCAAAAAGAGAATTCTTGAATAGAAGAGTATAGGCCTATATATTTGAGCAGGGGCGGATCAAGGCTATATTCCACTGTATTACGGAATATAGTCAGAAAAATATTTGACCAACACATTTATTAGAAATACATAATCTGAATGCCCCAGATACAAGGAAAACTTGTTATTTTCCAAAGGAAGTTATTTTCCAAAATTTTCTTGGGGAAGACCCCACACCCCCTTTTAATGAGCTTTACATGAGCAATTCTTGCTACTTCGTTGGCATATCATTGAGCAGTAATTTCTAGGAATATAGTCAAATTGACTCGCTAGATCCCCCCTGTTGTGCAACGTTTCGGCTAAAGACTATAAGCCATCCTCAGGCTTAGGCCTACTGGGAACAGGATAATTTTACAGGCTATTTATACATTAAGAAAACAAAGGAACTGAGTAAAGGATTAAAAAGTTGAAAGTAAAATATAGATTCAAATAATGTAAAAATAAGACTGGAAAAGATTAGCTAAGTAAGCAATAGCAAATTAAGGGTAGGCTAATTTGAAGTATTTTAAAAACAAAGTCACAAACTAAAGTGATTAAAAAGGAGGACAAATTAGGGGATAATCAGATAATAACAAAGAAACTTCGAATAATGTAGCGTTTTAACATAACGGGGTACAAGAGAACAAGCGAGAAATTTAGAGATCAAAACGTTATGGGGAGAAAAACCGTTATTCAAATTAACACCATTTTCCAAATGTGAATATGGAAAGGGCTTTCAAAATCTCCCTCTAGAACTTTAAAAATGAGTGCTAATTTCAGGGAACAACAATGGCTGCCTGGTGGCTATCTTCATTCTGACCTGGCCAGTTTTTGGGCTGAAGACGTGTCTAGGGTAGATACATGTATAAACCAAATAACAAGACATTAGGCCTATATTGAAGCATCTTCAATACTTCACAAGATAAATGGATCCTGTATACGGAAGAACGGACGGACAACTGACAAAGAACGACATAGCTTGCGTCCCAAGTGGGCTAAAAACCGATGTAAGACTATTATGAAGAGTCTTCAAAGGCTTCTAGGACATCGAAACCAGCAAGGCAGAAAGTCTATTCTCAAATTGAATTAAGTGTCCAAAATCAGATCATCGCCTACCTGAATTGTAAATTCTGTATCCTCAAACCGGAATAGTCTTTGGTATCTTCCTCCTCAAAATCATTCCATTCAGCATCATCCTAGAATGAACAAGTAAGTAAATAGGTTTTATCTCAACGTCCATTAGGCCTATTCCATTTGATCTTCTTCATTGGCAGAATATAACCCTGTTAACCTTTTTTCACGTGACCCACAGTCACCTCAGGTCATAGCATTTTCATTGAAAATAATTTTCTGTAAGCGCTCTGTCAGCTGGCACCATCTTCCAATAGTCTTACAAGCTATCACACTTAACCAGTGTTTTCATTAATCATTTTAGCCATCAGGTCATTTAAAGTCTATCCCAGAAGTTATGACCGCGGTGCATCAAGGAGTTGTTACACTAACATATCGGGATCCCTGTGGTTTCTATCACTCAGCCATACGAGTAATTGAGGTCAAGCGACTACTGCATTCAAGAGTGAATAATATACCATCAACTGGCCATTCATTAAAGGACATAAAATTCCAATTTTTATATTTTTACAAAATCCTTTCTTGAATTTTTAGTTTCATTTTTGGAATAATCATGTCATGTGGCAAATTCAATCTGATTGATTTTGTACATCTATTAACTCCTCAGAGTGTGAGCATATATAATCTGGAATCATCTCATGAGTCGAGTGCTGTTGTTTTGCTTGAAAAACCATCTAAATATAATCTTTCAACTTGGAAATTGGTTTTGACACTTCATAATGTAAACACTGACTTCAGCATCCAGCGAAAATATTCACTCTTGAATGCAACAAGACTTCAAAACTGAATTTTCATTGCTTATTACTTCATTTTCTTGGATTAAGTGTGGAAAAGTTTTGCTCTTTATTCACTCTTGCCTGTAACCATAGTAACAAGCAGCTGGGGTCCAGCGAGTCAGCAATGCTCATGGTGAGTTTGACCACTTAAAGCTGTCAGTATCAATTAAATTGTTGTTGATACTGGCTCTTTGAGAGTGAAATGCCGGGCGGTCATAACCACTGGGATAGACTTTAGTAAAACAGCAGGGTCTTGTATTGACCAACTTAAGACTGACTGAAGGTCAAAACAGGGTTCATAGTTGTACATCCTCGTTTGCTATGGGTCTTGTATCACTCCCGAACTCGCTTTCACCAGCCCCCCTGGCCTCACGAAGAGTGATTTCATTACCGGCGCTGTTGGGCATGACGTCATATATCGATTTGCGAAATACTTCCTTGTCCGGTAAAACATTCGCTGATTGGTCCATTTAACGGGAAAACCAACAGGACCTAATGTCATTTGTTACAAGCGTTGCGATTGGTACGACCGGATTCTGGTCGGCTAGTAACGACTCCAACGACTCATGAGGTCAACGGGTTTCGGGGAACAGCTTTAGCGTAGTGGGTTCGAATCCCTTGACGACCGATGATAGTTGTTAGGCTATAGCCTAGGCCCTAGGAAAATTATGAGCACTTAAACGCACTTTTGACAACCCTAAGTTGTGCTTTTTAACAGAAAATTGGGCTAGAAAAGTAAGAATTTTTAAAAAGTAAGAATCAAGATGGCTGACTGGCAGCCATT